>NC_133658.1:131749896-131832396 GCF_037893015.1 Macrotis lagotis
CTTGAGCTCTGTTACAGGTGGATCACATTCTTTATGATAAGTCCATCACAAAAGCTACTTCCATATTTTTCCACCATTGCTATTGCTGATTGCATCTCCCTCCATTTGTACTTCCCCACTACCATATACTATATTTTCTCTCTCCTTTCACTCTGTCCCTCTTCTTAAATGTGCTGTAGGGTAACTGAGTGGTGCAGCAGACATATCCCTGGCCCTGGGGTGAAGAAGCCCTAAGCCCACATATCACCCCCTTAGGCCCAGCATCCACCCAGCCCTGTGGTCCTGGACAGGCCATCCAATCCCAGCTCCTTGTAAGAAGCAAAAAAGAAAATGTGTTATATCTGACCACTCTCCCCCCACAGTCCATCTTCTCCATCACTCACATCTTCCCCCTTCCCCTGTCCCCCTTCTCTCCTTCTTACTCTAGATGTCTATACCCCATTGAGTTTATATGCTGTTTCCCCTCCTAGCCACCTCTGATGAGAGCGAAGATTTCCTCATTCCCCCTTTCCATATCATTGCAATAACTCATTGTAATGAAAAAAATCTTATTATATGAAATATCTTAGCCTATTCCACCCCTCCTTTTTCTTTCTCCCATTATATTTTCCTTTTAACCATTGACTCCATTTTTACATTATATTATATCTTCATATTCAGCTCTCTCCTGTGCTTCACTATAAAAGCTCCTTCTACCTGCTCTATTAAATGAGAAGGTTCATATGAGTATTATCAGTATCATTTTTCTATACAGGAATACATGTAGTTCATCATCATTAAGTCTCTCATATTTTCACCTTCTCCTCCACTCTTTATGCTTCACCTGAGTTCTGTATTTGAAGGTCAAACCTTCTGTTCAGCTCTGGCCATTCCAACAAGAACATTTGAAATTCCCCTGGTTCATTGAAAGTCCAGCTTTTTCCCTGGAAGGGAACATTCAGTTTTGTTGGGTAGTTGATTCTTTGTTGCATTCTGAGCTATTTTGCCTTCTGGAATATTACATCCCAAGCCCTACGAGCTTTTAATGTAGTTGCTGCTAAGTCCTGTGTGATCCTGACTGCAGCTCCATGATATTTGAATTGTGTCCTTCTGGCTGTTTGTAATATTTTCTCTTTGATTTGGGAGTTCTGGAACTTGGCTATAATATTCCTGGGGTGTTTTTTTTTTTGGATCTCTTTCTCAGGGAGATTGGTGGATTCTCTCAATTTCTATTTTTGACCTCTGCTTCTAGGATATCAGGGTAATTTTCCTGTAGTAATTCTTTGAAAAATGATGTCAAGGCTCTTTTCCTGATCATGACTTTCAGGTATTCCAATAATATTTAAATATGTTTTCCATATCAGTTGTTTTTCCAGTGAGATGTTTCACATTTTCTTCTAATTTTTCATTCTTTTGGTTTTGAAGTATTGTGTCTTGATTTCTTGTAAAATCGGCAGCCTCCCTCAGTTCCATTCTATACCTGAAATATTTGTTTTCCTCAGAGAGCTTTCTTATTTCTTTTTCCATCTGGCCAATTCTGCTTTTTAAAGCATTCTTCTCCTCAATAACTTTTTGAACTGTTGTATCTATTTGACCTATGCTGGTTTTTAACATGTTATTTTCTTCAGCATTTTTTTGGATCTCCTTGACTAAGCTGTTGACTTCATTTTGATGTTTTTCCTGCATCTCTCTCATTTCTTTCCCCAATTTTTCTTCTATTTCCCTTACTTGATTTTCAGTCTTTTTTGAACTCTGTCATAGCCTGAGCCCAATTTCTGTTTTTCTTGTAGTCTTTAGATGCAGGAGCTTGTACTTCCTCATCTTCAGATTGAGTGTTTTGATCCTTCTTGGGATCATAGGCAAAGTATTTCTCAATGGTGTTCCTCTTTTTTCTCTCTTTACTCATTTCCTCAGACTGTGCCTGGTTTTGGGGTGCTTCCTGAGCTTTTGAGTGTTATTGGGACCCCCCCCCCCCCAAGGATCTCCATGTGTGAGGCTCTGTCTTCCCTTCTGGTCTGTGAATGACCACAAGTGTACCCCTCTGACATGGGATTGAGGTGGGGGTGACCCTGCTGTTCTATGGGGAGCCTAGACTGCAATCTGGATCTGAATATGGTCAGAGCCCCAGAGTCCTATTCCAGGGACAGAGGACAGAGCTCTGCAGTCTCTCTCCACTTCCCTCCCTAGGCTCAGCACTCATGTCTGGGGGCTCCAGCTTACTGGCTCTGCCTGCTTGTGGTTCCTGGCTGCTGTGGTCATGCTGCCTGCTGACTGCCCTGAGGGCTAGGTTTCAAGTACTTGCTCTGGCAGAGGTCCCCCCATCCCCCAAGTTATCCCTGGTGCTCCAGGGTGTAGGTCAGGAAACTGCCCCGCCCCCTGCCTTGAGCCACAGCTCCCAGAGCCCTGGGGCTGCCTCCCAGAGGCTGAAGTTCCTTTGTTCTGGTAGGTCGCCCCTCTAACCCGGAGGAGTGGAGCCTTTCCACTCTTTTCCAGGTTTCCTTGGGCTGGAGAACTGCCTCACTGGATCCCTCTGTGGATTCTATCTCTCAAAAATTTAGTTAGAGTCCTTAGTTTATAAGTTTGGAAATATCAGAGAGAGAGCACCTAAGAGATGATCCTCTCTTGTTGCCATCTTGGCTCCGCCCCCATCAACAACTCTTTAGAAAAAAGATATCTACAGGATGAATTGGAGATAATCAACAGGGAATTCATTAACATTTAGAGAGATAAAAATCTCAAATCACCAGCTCTAATAGGTAGGGATTTTAGAATAATTTCTCTATGGACAGGTGCTGTCTTTTGCCTCTTTTTGTATCCTTAGTTCTTAGCTTTACAGTGGCTGGTTTGTAGTATGCCCTTAATAAATGCTTATTTCTCTATTGATTAATTATATAAGATTATTCCTCTATATGGTAAGAAGGGAAAGGGCTTCCCTAGTATATGGCAATTGATGTGGAGATTTGAAGTAACATCTAGGAAGGAAACCAAGATGGCAGAATAAAATGAGCATTTTTGTCAAGCTCTCTTGTTCATTAAAATTAATTTTATTTTTAATTTATTGGATAAAACAAGAATTTCTCATATATAATATAATCTATAAAAATGATTGCATATGAAACTAAAAATCTATTATGTACAATTTTCTGTTTCATTTATATATAATAAATTTCTCCTTTCATTACTCTAAAAAACTCTAAACATGTGCATCAAATTACATTATCATCAAAATAAACACCACAAATCATCCCCCCCCAGAATTGCATGAAAGCTTAGGAGGACGAAAAGAGACATCAAGGGGTGATGGTGTGGGAGTGTTGGCCAGGAGCACCTAGGAGGGAAGCAACACAAGCTATGGGCTTTGGATGTGGTTATGGCTGTGGCAACTGCAATTGAACATGCAACACACAACACCCAGAAATGGTAAGGGCTATTTTTTTTACTAAGACAGATCCAAAAATATAAAATAGTTTTAGAAAGAAATGTCATAGATAATTTGGTAAAGGAGAGCAAGTTGGAAAGGTGGTATGGCTCCCTCCTATCCAGTCTCTGGAAGGTTTACATTGTATAGAATTTAGACCAACCACACATACATGGTTAAACAAAGTTATTGAGAGGTACAACTTGAAAACAAGGTAGGTTGAGATAGATATGGATAACTGCCAATATCTGATAAAATTTGGGCAAAGTCAAAATATCAGGAAACCCAAAAACACAAGCTTATGTGGACTCAAAACAAGAATGCTTTGGATGGATCTAGGCCTTGGGGGAACCTAAAATCCCTTAAAGTTATTTCCAACATTCCTAGAAAGTTACTGGGGTCAGAAATATTCTGAGTATAGAAAACCTTTAATCACATAAAGGTTGCATTTAAACAGTATAATACTTTTCCCTAAAGAATATAATAAATCGTTTTTCCTATAGGAGAATTGAACACCTAATAAGAAAGAGATTCCAGCAGATGCCTAGATGAAGGGGATGCTCTGAATGAAGGACCAAGTGACATTTGTTACTCCTTTGCCTACTTCCCAGTCCCAGGTCATAGTTTCATGGTGAAGAAGTGTACTTGCAGTGGTGAGAGAGCGGGGTCCTACCTAGGTAAGGACTGTAGCATAGACCAAGAGGGAAGTGACTAGAGCTCTTCCAGGTTTACTCCACCTTGAAAGCACAAAAAAATTCAAAGGACTTCAGACCTAGCTGTGAAAACAGAAGGACCTGAAAGGCTGAAACTTAGAATAGTCGACATTTCATCCTATTTTCCTTCCCCAGAAGTAACAGAGCCCAATTCTAAAATAAAGTCTAAATTTAAAAAAGAGGCTAAAAAAATGAGCAAATGACAAAAACAGAATCTGACCAGGAAAAGTTACAATAGTAATAAGGAAACTCAAAACAAACTTAGAAAAAAAGATAATGACTTAAAAACATTTACAAATAAAACCTCAAAGAAAAATGCAGATTGGATACAAACCCCCAAATAATAAGTCGATTTTTAAAAATCAAATAAGAGTGGCAGAGGGAAAAAATGGGGCAAAATGAGAGTAATGCAATAAAATAGAGAAAAGAGAATTAATAGCTAGGGAAAAGAGGCATAAAATGCAGGAAAAATAACTCCTTATAAATAAGAATTGGCCAGATGACAAAAGAAATACAGAACCTCACTGAAGAAAATAAATCCTTAAAAATTAAGATTGGTCACATGGAAACTAATGACTGTGAAGCAACAAGAAACAATAATAGAAAATCAAAAGAATAAAAAATTAGAGGAAAATGCAAACATTTCATTGGAAAAAATTGATCTAAGAGTCAGTTTGATGGTAAATTTGAGAATTATTTGTACAACTGAAAGCCATGACCACACAAAAGAGCCTAGATAGCATGATTTAAGAAATTGTAAAGGAAAATTACCCAAATATCTTAGAACCATAGGCCAAAATAGAAATTGAAAAATTCAAGTGTTCACCTCCTGAAAGTATAACAGGTAAAATAAATAATTAATGCCTTGAGTGGTTTTACCCTGTTTTACCTTGCTAATCTTTACCAGCTACAATCATTTTGATAGAATAAGAAGCAACTGAGTGATTTATAGTAAGAATATAGTCTGAATTCAAATTCTTTATTTTTTATTTACTACTGTAATGATAATAGGTTATATTTATAACCTATATATTTATTACTGGAATGGCAATAACATTATGGCAGTAGTGTTGGCAAGTGGTATATTATCATTTTGTTCCCTCTCCCTTTTAAAAAGTAGTGGAACTGAATTCTGATGTAAATTAAGATGTAGTCCCAGAGAAATTCATGTGCTAAGTTAATCCTGGAAATGCAACTATGAACAACTTTATATTAAAATATACTAGGTAAAAAGTTGAACCTAATCTATAATGTAAAAAGCCTTGCTTATTATGATACCATAAAAATAGACTTATTGTACTCACTGTAACATTACAAAAAAGAACTGCATATTGAGATGTCTTGGTATAGTGGAGTCATGGGCTAGTTTGAATAAAAAACTCCTTGAGTCATACCTAGCCTGCATGCACTAAACAAGTGAACAACTATTCTGGAGAACAATTTGTAACTATGCCCAAAGGATCATAAAAACTGTGCTTATCCTTTGACCTAGCGATGACACTAGTGATCAAAGAAAAAGGAAAAATAATCCATATGCACAAAATTATTACAGCAGCTCTTTTTGTGATGACAAAGAATTGGAAAGAGGAGAGGGTACCAATCAACAGAGGAATGGCTGAGCAAGTTGTGTTATGTGATGATGTAATATTATCATACCATATGAAATGATGAGCAGATGATTTCTGAAAATCCAGGAAGATTTATATGAACTGAGGCAAAGTGAAATGAGTAGAACTAAAAGAACAGTGTACATACTAACAGTACTGTAATATTATTTAACTGTGAAAAACTTTATCTACTTCTTACTAGGATTATAATCCCTGACAATTCCAAAGAATTAATAATGGAAAATGGTATTCACCTTCAGAGAGAGAAATGATAAACTCTGAGTGCAGATCAAAGTATATCTATTTTCACTTTCTTTTTCTTTCTTTTTCCTTTCTCTGTTTCTCTCTTCTTTTTTCTCTTTCTCTTTCTCTCTTTTTCTCTTTCTTTATTTTCTCATCCCTTCTCTCTTTCTCTTCCTTCCTTCCTTCCTTCCTTCCTTCCTTCCTTCCTTCCTTCCTTCCTTCCTTCCTTCCTTCCTTCCTCCCTTCCTCCCTCCCTTCCTCCCTCCCTCCCCCCTCAATCTCTCTTTCATCTTTTTTTGAACATGACTAACATGGAAATGTATTTTTCATGATTTTATATGTATAATGGCTATCATATTTCTTGCCTTCTCAGTGAGTGGGGGAAGACATGGAGAGAAGAGAATTTGGAACTGAAAATAAAAATTAAAAAAATTAACAACAACTAGCATCTTACAGCTTCCTATTTTATCCAATTTCACTTAATAACTAAGTGTTAAACAATTGTTTCTTTGTTGCTTGAATGAAGCAAAGCCCTGGTAGACTCACCTTAATTATAGTTTTGATACCTACTTATCGCTCTTGGATTTGTGCCTTCTTTTAGTCTGTAGCCTCTCTATTATCCAAGAACCTACTTTTCTCTTAGAGAATTCTAGATATTGGTATGAGACAGAGGATCTGAATTCAATTCCTTTACTTTTTTCATTTACTACTGTAATGACAATAGATTATATTTATAATCTATATATTTATTACTGTAATGGCAATAACATTATGGAAGTAGTGCTGACAAGTGGTATATTATCATTTTGTTCCCTTCTCCCTTTTAAAAAGTAGTTGAACTGATTTCTTCCCAGGCTTTGCCTATCTCCTCCCTGAAGAGTGATTTAGTTTTTTTTAACTGTAGCCCTCTCCTCCCAGACACCATTCCCTCTAGAGAATTAATCAGTCATACCCTGTTAAGACAATTAGCTCTTTTTTTTAGCTTAGTTACAATATAATGGCTCTCTGGTCTAAATAGTTCCTTTTTTTCTGATACTTTATAGAGCTGATAGTACAGTTAGTAGAATCACATTATTTCAAAATTCCCAATTAAGAAAATTCATATAGAAATTTGATTCTTTGCCTTAATTTAAATTTTGTGTATTTTTAACTAAAGCTGACATTTTCCCCTAAATTTTTCTCAGCACAGACTAAGTTTGTATTTCTTTATATGAAGCAAAATCATGATTTGGGAAATGTCTAGAGTGAAAGGAGTATGTATGTCTGTTAACTGGTGAGTTGGAAGAAAAGTAAACATTTTGAAACTTCCCATTTTCTAAGATTTTAAAATCTCTGTCTCTCTCTCTCTCTCTCTCTCTCTCTCTGTCTCTCTCTCTGTCTCTCTCTTGTCCTACCTTCAGTTTTCTTATCTATAAAATGATGGGGTTGGACTCAGTGATCTCTAAGTCCATTTCCATCTATAAATCTATTTTCCTAGAATCTAGGCAGAGACTCACATTGATCAGATCAACAAATAACTATTAAGTTCCTTCTATGTTCAAGGCACTGTGATGGTAATGAGTTTACAGAAATGAAAGCTGATACCTCTTCTGATTTTATTATCTAATAGGTAGAAATAACACCCCTTTAACCACTCCCTATTAACTTTAATTATTTTATATAAATTTTTTAGTCATTTAAATATATACATGCTGTATATCCTTAGATTGCTTCATTTTTTCATTGAATCTCTAACACCCAGAATACACCTATATACACATAATTTTGTTTTTACATTTTTACATGACAAACTTTCCCACACTTCAGCATGTATTGAAACTTTTTTTTGAGATGAAAACAATATAATCAAACTGCTGATGCTCTGTCACAGAGCAGAAAGAATGTCACTGGATCTAGTGTTAGAAGAATCTAGATTCTTATTCTGTTACTGTCATTTCTTCTTTATGTGGCCTTGGACAGGTCACTTAAATCTTTGGTTTAAAGTTCTTTTCCTTTTCTTCATGTAAGCTGCCTTAGATGTAAAATGAAGGAGATTAGGCTCAATTATCTCTAATATGCAAACTTCTATAAATGAATGTCTTTGATAATGTGTGCCAAATTCTACTTCTGGAGTCACCTACTATCCATATAATGTGAAGAGAATGATGACCTTTCTCATCAATGAGAGGTTGTTTTTTTTTACTTTATTCATTTATTTATTTATTCTTTTGAATGAAGTACAAAGATAGCTGATTAGAAATACCCCCCTCTCCTTTGGTTATTCTTTTTATAATTCAGTTGCATTGGAATTCCAGAGTCCCAACCAGGAGTGAGGTCATTATGATAACCCCCACTATAATGCAAAGAAACCCCTTTTCTGGGGGCAGATTTTATGTTCTGATCTAAAGGAGAGACAGAAGTACTCCCTTTCGGTTTTCAGGTAGGGTGATTTAAGATTGGGAGACAGCATGGTACCATGGAAAAAGCATTAATTTTTACCCTATGTGACCTTGGGTAAATCACTTAATCCCATTGCCTTAAATAAATAAAATTTTTTTAAAAAGCAATAATTTGGCACTGGAGTACCCGGATTTCCATCTCATCACTCTAGGAAGTAAAGTGTTTTTGATATGTTATAATCTGACTTTGTGATCTTGGGTAAGTCACTTTATCTGTACCTCTATTTTCAGTATGTAAAACAAGGCCAAATAAATTCTTATGTCACTTCTTGATTTAAATCCTGTGATCTAAATCCTGGTCACTGGACCTATCTGGGGGTTTAGTTGGCTCATCTCCCAAATAAGGATCTACCTGAGATTTCACAGTATTGGAGTCTCTCAGTTAGAAGGGAGCTCATTGGTCATCTAGGCCAACACATCTTTGAACAAGAATTCCCTCTACAACATAACCAATAATTAGTCATTCAGATTTTCCTTAAAGACCTCCAAGGAGGTGAAACCACTGTTCTGCAAAAGTGACCCATCTACTTTTTGATTGTTCCCTTTATACTGAGCCCAAATTTACCTCTTTCACTTCCAACTCTGGTCGAATTGAGGTTCCTGATTGCTCCTGGTTGTACCCTCTGGGGTAAAAAAATATGAATTTAATCTCTTTTTCAAAGGATAGTACCTTAAGTACTTGACTAAATCACTATCATGTGTCCTACATTTAATATGTTAAACATTCCTTTTTCTTTTTTTTTCTTTTGAAAGGCAATGGAGTTAAGTGGCTTGCCCAAGGCCATACAGTTAGGTAATTATTAAGTGTCTGAGGTCAGATTTGAACTCAGGTACTCCTGACTCCAGGCCAGTGCTCTATCCATTGTATCACCTAGCCACCCCCAACATTCCTTTTTCTTTCAACCATTCTCCCCAGGGAACCAAGAGAAAGACCTTCAGTAGTCTGGTTCTCTTCCTCTGGACTGCTTGTAGTTCATCATTATCTTCCTATGAATGAGGTACCCAGTGGCATTTTCAGAAGGTGTTTTCTGATTCTTTTCATTTTGTGGATCTTAGTACAGCTCTTGAACTGTCATGTGAACATGGTGAACAAGCTACTTGATCACTCTATGGCCCAGGCAACTCTCTAGAGCAATGTGGCACAGTGGAGAGAACATATAATATGAATCCTGAAGATTTCAATTCAAATATCATCTTTCCCCCACAGTTGACTTGTGTGATGTTGGACAGACAGAATTTTCAATTCTTTGTTCCCAAATTTCTTCATCTATAATATGTGCAAATTGTATTCCTTAAGCCTAGCTCTTGTAATCCTGCAAAGGCAGAGGGAGTTACCTCACCTAGAGTTTCCTAAGGTAATGAAATCCCAGGTCCAGCCCCTTTATCCTCAAATGAATAGATCACCACAAGCCAGTTGACAAACTGAGACTCTGATTGATAGGGCTCTAGATGTATAGGGAGCCAGAGAGGCTAATTTTAAATCAGTATGGTAAGAGGGTTGTTCTGGGGTATAGCATATAACTTTTAGGGAGCTTTCAAGTAAGAATAGCATACCACAGTATGAAATCTGTGGGTCATTGGTTTCTGAAATTTGAACTCAAGATTATCAAGATTCTTTTAGAGTATTGTACATATTTTCAATCACCTTGCATCTACTTGACATTTCTCTTTATGACTCTTATCCTTTATAATTAAGCCTTAGAAAATGTTCTCATGATTTGGAGTGTGATACTAGAAGTAATAGGGAAAAGAGGGATTGAGTGCTTAATTGAGATGGTCAGATATAAAAGCAGAAGAAAGAAGTAAAAAATTAAGTAAAGGGAGAAGCCATTCTTTAGCTTAGAGAGTTTAGTAGTTTCAAAACCCAAGAAAGTTGTGGGGCTCAATGCCTCAAGATAAGGGCTAGAAATAAGGGAGAGTAGCAGTAAAAAGTTCCTGAAAGGTAACTCTCTAGCCAAGGACAAGACAAAGACTCTCTAGCCTTGTCCAAGGACAAGATGCCCTCTAGGATGATAACAATGGTTGGTAAGACCTAAAGACTAGTCTCCAAACATCAAACCTAATAGCTATTGTCTCCCATCTGATTTGCCTTTGATCAAATCAGTTTGTGCTGCAGTATGAATTACCGATACCTTAACATTATTTGCTTTTTAAATTAATTATTAAGTCCTTAAATCTCTAATAGCGTGAATTTACAACATGGAACAATTTCTGCAGCAGTCTCTTTCGTGTTGCCTGTTTTGCAGAAGTGACCCTGACTTTTCAAAAGTTAGGGCAGAAGATCTCTAAGTTCAGAGACTCACTACTGGCTACTTAGTGATGAATTCTTTGACTATGCAAAATAAAGAAAAAGCAAAATAGTCCTAAGTTCTTTGCATTTCTTTTCTGATTCTGAAATAACAATGGTGAGAGTAGTAGTAACTGGGGACATAATTTTTAGATCAGTTATAAATATTAACTTCATCTATTGGGGATTATAGAAGTGAGATTTTTATCTAATGACTACATGGATAAACTATTAGAGGAACCAAATTATCAATTAATATTGAAATTCTTGATATAAATGAAGCCAAATGACAAAAGAAAGTTTCAATTAGATGAAGCATGGCCCATGGCTTCTTTTGTAGAGTCAAAGTAAGAAATCGGCATAGTTGATTTTATGACAGGTGACAAAGGCAACAAGAAATACTATTCAGAAGACATTCAATGATTTTGTATTATATCATTCATGAAAAGTATTTGCAAAAAGATCTCCACAAAAATGAATGCAATTCATGTACCTATATATTAAGGATAGTAACAAGAGAGGGAGTACTACCAAAAAACCCCAAGCCTGATTAGACCTTCCAAATTGAATAGATTATATTATATATACACATGGTGACTTCAAGGCATAGGCAGGATTAAATAAAGATGGTAAAAAATATATTAGAAAAATATGGGTTTGTAGTAAGGAAGGGAGAAACCAAAGATTTATAAACCACTCACTCAAGATTATTCTTTGTTTTATTTTCAAGGAAATAATATAATATAACCTATTTCAGATTCCCTGCTATCTTAGGATGGGGAGAGAATAGTGTGGGAGGGAGAAAACTTTACAAAAATGAATGTTGAAACTATGTTTGCATACATGGAAAAAGAAAGAAGGAAAAAAGAAAATAAGATACTAGATATGGCATGTATTAAATAACATAGTAAGAAAAGTGAGATAGATAGGAAATGGCTTATGTAAGAGTCATTGCCCATATTTTTTTTTTGTAGACAAATAGAACATTGTACCAGAGCAAAGATAAAAATTTATAGAAAGCAAGTAGAAAGATTAGGTAGCTGGTGGTATAGTGGAGTGAATACTAGAATCAGGAAGACTCATTTTTAGGAGTTCAAAACCATCCATGCAATGACTCTATGGCCTTGGGTGAGTCACTTAACCCAGTTTGCCTCAGTTTCCTAATCTGTAAAATGAACTGGAGAAGAAAATGACAAAACACTTCAGTATCTCTGTTAAGAAAACCCCAACTGGGATCATGAAGAATTGTATATAAATGAAACAACTGAAGGACAGCAAGAAAAAATTAAAATGCAAAAAAAATGACTTAGGATTAAGATAAAACTAGGCTTATCCACTTAAAAAAGATATCAATGCTACAGAATGAAAAATGAATAGGAGGAAAAGGTATCAAAGGGGATTATAATAATTTCATACAGAGAAATTTAACCACTTTAAATCACTTACCATAATGAGGAGATCAAAATTCCTTTAAAAACACTTGACTTAAGTTTCTAAGTGGAAAGATATGGCAGCCAAGGGAAACCTTGGTTCAGAATGTAAACTCATTTGTAAAATCTTTCAGAGAAGAATGATGGAAGATTCTGAGTATTATCCCTTCATTAAACAGCAAGAATCTATGTAGGGGGAAATTGATGAAAGAAAGCTTGGTGAGAAATTTAGCTAAACAAAATGATCCTTGAGCTCACTTAAGGATAAAGTCAGAAGTACAGCAACCCAAAAGAAGATAAAAATGATATTCAATTTAGTTAACAAGCATTTATTGAAAAAAATTTTGTAACAAACTCTTTTCACCAAGAAGCCCAGTAGAGCCATCATTCTTTTGAACTGATATCATAGCCCTGGTTGTACTTAAAAAGAAACAACACTGAATAAGACAAAGATGATTAACATGTCAAGATAGTGAAGTAGATTTTTCCCCAACATATAGCATTTCAAAAAGTTAAAGAAAGGGAATTATGTGCTAAATATAATGTTTACGGTAAATCCATCATAAGCCTAATGCATGAAGCTCTAGAGGAGCATGTCAATTTCAAGGACACCCATCCCACCTTCTTACAAAGAGTTTAATGAAGACAAAAATACTATGCAAGGTTAAAAAACCTTATGAAAAGCATAAATTTATAATTAATGTTCTCAACCCCCAAACCCATTCATTCTACTCACTGAGAAAAATGTGTACAACCTTTTAGACTTGTGCTTCTGTATTTGGCTGTGAGAGTCTTGCCTGATTTCCTTTTGACATTTAATTAACTCTGGAACCCTTCCCCTACTGAGAGGTGGTAGCAACCAAGTCTTTTCAGACCAGAGAGGAAGCAATGCTTGAGGGAAAGAGGATTGAAAACTTAACAGGAAACAGTATTCATTCCCAAGAGTTTACTCTGGGCTGAGCCCAAGGGATCACCAATCCTCACACTCCTCCCCAGTCCTCCAATACAATGAGTCTTGGATTCTATGCAGCAGCAGAAGGGTGAGAAATTGGAGAGTAAGTTAGAGAAAGAGAGGCAAGTCCCTGAGGTATAAGATCAAGGCTAAAATTTTTGAAAAGAAAAAAAAATTGAATAAAAACTTAGTTTATAAACAGATAAATCAGAAGAAGGAATCATAGAGATAGAAGGAAGAATAAGTTTAAAACTCAGAAAGAGACCAAAACTCTATGAAGAAAATGAATCAAAATAACCTGATGAAAAGAGAATATTGTAAACTCTTTAGAAATCATAGAAAAACATCAAGAAATTCCAGAATAGTTTAAAAGAGGAATCAGAATCAGTTCTCCAAGTAGAATTTTTTAAAAACTCAATACCACACAAAGAGAAGAGAAATTGAATACATGATAAGGAATCTTTTCAAAGAAATGGAAACCTTGCATTTTGAACAATAGACTCATAACACAAAAAGGTTGGAGTAGAAGTAAATTTGGCAGAAGAGAAGCAAAAGCAACAAGATTACAAGATAACGAGATAAATGTGATTTAGTTTGAAAATAGGATGCAAAGAGATAATAGGTCTCTCACAATAACATGATAGGTTAAAAACAATTATATAACCCCACTTTAGGGGAAAGATACCAAAAATAAGCTAATAAAAACAATATTCATTGGGCTCCAGGCCCCAAGATTCATGGAGATTAGAACATATTTAAAAGTATTATTATTATTTATGTTTAAGAACCTCTCCCTGAAGCAACAGCTCTTCTCCAATACCATTCTGGGCTTTGTCCATACTAAAGTTGTAGTGCTCTTTTGCCTTTCTCATCTTAGCCATGTAAAGGAACAATTTCTATTTTCTTCCTTTTCCTGATCTCTTCCATCCTTATATGAGTTTCTTTCCTCCCCTCCCTAGGCTGGGGAAAACAGTCAGATCAAGGACTGATAGATGGAAGACATTCTCTCCTTTGAGCCTCAGAATACATCCTTGAGGCTGGTACTATGGATATAATGATCCCCTTTTTATAGATATGGCCATTGAAACTCAAAGAATTAATATATATCAGAATACTTGCTGTCTTGAGAAAAGGAGAGGGGTGAAGGGAGGGGAGGGAGAAAAATTTGGAATTCAAAAGCTTATAAAAGAGAATATTGAAAACTATCTTTACATGTCATTATAGAAAAATATAATGCTATTAAGTGAAAAAAAGCAGTTTGTATCTTGTCTATGGTCATGCTGTTAAGTATCAGAGATAAGATTTGAACCCAGCTCTTCCTGACTCTATCATGCCATTCACTATGTCTATTTAGTATCATAAATTTGACAATGTGCAATGGGTTTACTTCTGACCACCCATCCATACTCTACTAGGTCTAGTTCTCTGTATGAAAGTCTTTACTTGTGAATCAACAAGAGTAATGCTGTGGAACAGAGCAAAAGTAACTCCATAAGAGTAGTTGTGCCTAAAACCTAGTCCAGCACTTTACTGAAATGTATCTGAAAAGTTTTGTATCCTGTTACATAAAACGTAACTGTTATTAAGCATATGTAGACATAGATTTACAAGCATACACATACAATACATATACATATTCATACTATATACATATATACAAAGTGAATACATATACATATATAAACACATAAGATATTTATATATGTATGTGTCTACATAAGGGCACACACAAAGCAGGTCCAGTAAAGTAGCTTTTTCCCACAGGATGTGTTATGTCAATGAAATTACTGATCCATTTCCCCCCCAAATACTAAACAGGTAAACTAACTAAATATGTATGTACTAGCCTGGTACATATATAATATGTATGTGGATATAGATATATATGTAATATTTAGATTTTTAAAAATTAAGGGATCTAAGAGGTTAAATGACTGATCTGGGATGTCACAAGGCCCTGAAACCAGGTATTCTTCCCTCCAAACCTGACTTTCCATCTGTTACTTCATTTTTTCCTCTATGCAAAAAAACATTTAAAAATCTTCACCAATGAAAATTTCATGGTTTCTTTTGCACTCATAATAAATCTAAAAATTGCAAATAATAATAATAATGCACAGAAAATGTCTTCCAATTTTAGGTAGAATATTTAATTTGGAAATAATACAGTTACCAGATGCCTTAGTTTGGTTGGTTTTCAATGACCTTGATCAAGCTGACAAGCATGCAGAGAAGTTGCTGAAACAGAGCTGATGCCATGCCATAATTCTCTGCAGTTACCAAAAAATACAGTTCAGGGCTTTGTGCATTGTCTGTCTAAACTCATATGGGAAATTTCACAAAGTCATCTGTGTTATTGAGCAGTATATCATTAACTTGCAGCCTTTTCTAGAGCACAGACATGAAAGGAAAAAAGAGGAAGTTCCTAGCTCTGTGGTTTACTTTTGCAAAGAAGATTTGGGACCGAGGATACCATGGGATGAGATTTTCTGACCTGTTCAACCCTGGGACTTTTCTTCCTCCTCTACTTAGCCTGTCACCGTAGAGGAACTACCTTTTCATCTTCAGACCAGGCTCTGGTTTGGGGCAAGAGGAAAATAAGGGGGCAGGAACCAAAATTAATAACTAGAGGAAGTTCTATCAGAGAGCTCTTGTCTCTTCAGATTATCTCCCATGAACCTCCTAATTACAGCAACAAACATTTAATACCTGTGTGTTCATAATTATGCTCTGTGATGGGAGAGATTCAAAGTTTAGGTAAAATATGGTTCCTGCTGTCATGGATCTCATAGTTGAATAAAAAGAATAAGGCATAAATATAGAAAATCATAATATATAATATTACATAGCAAGTGTATTTTAGAGGTGCAAAATAAAATGCTATGTAGTGTTGAGAAAGGTCATTTCCCCCTAAAAATCATGGAGGAGGTAGTATTTGATTTTGACTTTAGAGGATGAAAAGTAGTTCAAAACAAGTAAAGAAGCTTTTCAAACTTGAGAAACTGCATATTAGTGAATACAGAAGAATCCAGTTCAGGACAAGTTGCCTGGGGAAGAGGAGGGGCAAGGATAGCTCAACAGAAGCATTCCACTTGCAAGACATAGCTTAGGGGCTTCTGTAAACACAGTTCTGTACTGTTTACCTTCCAGAAAAGTGCTAGTTCTTGCTCCTTCTTGCTCCATCCTCCTCTTTAGCTTTATATTTAGCAACCCATGACCTAGGTATAAGTTATGTATTCTTTTGGAAAGTAATTTTCTCTTCTGGGCAACTTTCCAGCCAAAAAGATCCAAAGCCATAGCCAGTGATTAATGTCCACCTAGGAAGAGGAAGCCTGTCTGGGAGTCTGGGTTTCTGATGGACTAGAGGATTACTTAGATCCCTTCTGGTATACATTCTCATCTGCTTTCTCAAAGGAGTTTTAAGATGGAAAGCAGAGTCTTCAAAACCTCTGTCTTCGATGTAATTAATTAAAGTCTGGGTCAGCAAAAATGGCAAGTGGAAAGAGAGATAGCTCTTTCCAATCAATCAGTGTCTTTAGTGATCATGAATTATGTTGCCAGTGAGACACTCTGCAGGAATACAAAGAATTAAACCCAATCATCATCTCCATGGAAATTGCTAATGTTTTAGGGAAAATGAGGCAGTATGTTAAACTAGAAAAGAGGATTGGGTTTGGAGTCATAGTTCTGGACTTTTATTCCATCATATCATATGTATTTTACTCCAACATGACCCTTGAGAAGTCCCTTAATTTCTCTGGGTCTTGATTTCCTCATTTGTAAAATGAGGATAATAATAATTCCAGTAAATACAGAATGGATTTGTTGTCAATTATTATATTGTATTCTTCCTAATTATCATTTTATGCAAAATGGTTGGGCTAGGTGGTCTCTAAGTCTCACCACTCCATTCTATCCCCTTAGAGACTTATTTCAGTGGTTAATTTATGACTGAAAGTAGTTTTGAGTAAGGTTTTTTGGGGGGCAGGGAGGCAATTGGGGTTAAATGATTTTCCTAGGGTCAAAGCTAGTAAGGGTGGAATTCTATTCACTGCACCACCTAACTATCCTTAATTAAAGTTAAAAAAATTAATCATTTGAAGCAGTTTATTTATATTGATAGAGTTCAACAAAACTTGAATCCGGAGACAAGATCTTCTATTGGGCCTCTGGGTATGCTTCTTCAGTTTCCTAGTTCAGTACAATGACTCAGTGTCCTGATATGGCCATTTCTATCAACCCTAGTCTTGGTTTAGTGAGAAAGGCACATTCATTATAGGAATACATTTCTTTTCAGGATTTTGTGCCTGTTAGCAGAGTATAAACATGAAGAAGTGTTGTCTAGGAATATCAACCAGATAAAAAATGCAAACTTACTTCCCTAATAGGAGGAAAGGTAAGAGGATTGGAAGAAGGAAGGACTGACTTTCGCCTTTCAAACATATCAGGGAAATACTGTGCTAGAAAGGACAGAGGACAGTACTTGAGGCCAGGGGAACCTATGTTCAAATATTCCCTCTGATACATACTGGATGTGTGACTCTAGTCAAGTCACTTAACTGCTGCAGAAATCATTACATATGTATTAGTTATTGGAAATATTTCCCAGGAAGAAAACATCCAGGGTGAAAGTAAAGGATAAAAGTATGAAGAAGGAGAGAAGAATTTACACTTTGGCCACGAGGATCAAGAGGTTGGAAGATGTAAAAACATGATTCAGGAAAGGAAAGGAACAAGAGAGACTTCTGGGACTTTGGAGATATCCTATAGTCCATCTTATTCCTTTTCAAAATAGATGGGTCCAGACCTTATGAGAGGGAAATAGTTCTTTGGAAAGATAAAGAGAGAAATCTCTTACTAGCCCCAGGGATGAAAGAAGTATGTAGCTGAATAAACTCTAGAGATCATAATGTAACGCATTGTTGCTTTTAGGTTTTTTGTTGATTTAAGCCTGCTCAAAGTTCAAAAACAGAATGTTACTCTAAGAAGCAGTTGCTGAGGGTTGAGTCTAATTCAGAGTTCTGAGACAAATATTTGTTAAGTTTTGAAATGTGACAATGAGTAGTAAACTTACAAGTTAGGGACCAGAATTTTTATGACTTTGTGACAAGTATGATTTATCTAATTAATAGACCGAAGATGAGAATTTGATTGCTAATTATTGACCAAGGTTGATCATTCACAGAGAATTCAGAGTTTGTGTTTTATTTTATTTTATTTTTCCCTTGTTACATTCAAAAAGAAGTTTCGACATTCACTTTTAAAACCTTTCCAAATTCTTTCCCTTCCTCCCACCACACTCTCCCTTATTGAGAAAACAAGCTATTTGATACAGTTTAAAAATGTGTAGTCATGAAAAAACATTACAATAGTCATATTGTAAAAGTAACATGACCCCCCCAACAAAAGAGAAACTTTATGAAAAATAAAGCTAAAAAAAGTGTGCTTCAATCTGTATTCAGACACCATCAGTTATGGTTTTGGGATGGATAGTGTTCTTTAATATAAGTCCTTCATAGTTGTCTTGGGTCACAGCATTGCTGAGAAAAGGTAAGTCATTCACAGCTGATCATCCTACAACACTGCTGTTGTTATGCAGATAGATGTATATAGTACATTTCCCATTGCATCTGCTCTTGAAAATTTTTTTTACTGAGAGCATCCCGTTCATCATTAGTTTTATAACAGAATAGTATTTCATCCTGATAACATATCACATTTTTTCAGTAATTCCTCAACCAATTGGCATCCCCTCAATTTCCAATTCCTTGCCACCGGAAAGGAGCTGCTATAAATATCCTTATACACAGAAGCCCATTTCCTTCTTGTTTTTCAACACTTTTGGAATATAGACCTAGAAATGGCATTGCTAGATCAAAGAGTTGGCATGGTTTTATAGCCTTTTAGGCATAGTTACAAATTACTCTACAGAATTATCATATCCTTTCACAACTCCTTCAACAATGCATTAATATCTAATTTTCTACATCTACATCTACATCTACCTCCCTTCCAACACTTATCATTTTCTCTTTCTGTCCTATTAACCAATCTAACAGGTATAAGGTAGTACCTCAGAATTATTCCAACCCACATTTCTCCTATCAGTAATGAATTAGAGCATTTAAAAAATGATTTAAATAGATGGCATGGATAACCTCTTCTGAAAACTGTTCATATCTTTTGATCATCTATCAATTGGGATAGAACGCTAATTTTTAATAACTTTGACTCAGTTCTCTATGTTTGAAAAATAAGGTCTTTATTAAAGAAACTTTAATAATTTTGATTTTTTTAATTTAATAATTTTTAAAAACCAAGCAATAAATAAATAATTAATTGGATCAATATAATTCAGTTTGTTTATTAATTAAATCAAAATAATTTAATAACTCAACAATATGATTAATAATAATAAATTAAAAATAAATAAAATAAATTTAATTTAAATAAATTTAAATTAAATAAAATTAAATAATTTTTAATAATTTTTCCCATAGCTACTATTCCTAACTGTATTTCCCTTCATCCTATTCTCCCACTCCCATTTATTTTATTCTCTCTCTCCTTTCACTTTGTTCCTCCTCAAAAATGTTTTGTATCTAACTAGCCCCTCCCATACTTCTTTCCCTTCTATCATTTACCCTCTGCCCCCTTTCTCCCATTCCTTTCCTCTCCTACTTTCCTCTAAGTTAAAGCAGATTTCTATACTCAATTGTGTATGTTATTCCCTCTCTGAGCCAATTCCAATGAAAGTAAGACTCACTCTCTCTCCTTCACATCCCCCTCTTCCACTCCACTGCAAAACTTGCCTCATTTATTTTTATTTTTCTACTTCCCCCTTTCCCTTTCTCCCACTATATTCCTTTCTCACTCCTTAATTCCATCTTTAATATATTATTCCTTCATATTCAACTCCCACCTGTACCTTGTCTATATATGTTCCTTCTAACTACCTTAATAAATGAGAAAGTTCATATGAGTTATCGGTATCATCTTCTCATGTAGGAATATAAGCAGTATAACATCATTAAGCCCCTTATTATTTTCCTTTCCTATTTACCCTTTTATACTTCACTTGAGTCCTACATTTGAAGAATCAAATTTTCTTTGCAGCTCTAGTCATTTCATCAGGGAAGTTAGAAACTTTCCAGTTTCATTGAATTTCTTTTTTCTCTGAAAGAGTATATTCAGTTTTGCTGGGTCATTGATTCTTGGTTGTACTTCAAGTCCTTTTGCCATCCAAATATCTTACTCCAAGCCTTACAATTCCTTTATATAGAAGCTGTTAAATCTTGTGTTATCCTGATGGTAGCTCCATGATAGTTGAATTGTTTCTTTCTGGCTGCTTGCAATATTTTCTCCTTGACTTGGGAGCTCTGAAATTTGACTATAATATTCCTGACAGTTTTCATTTTGGGATCTCTTTCAAGAGGTGATCAGTGAATTCTTTCAATTTCTATTTTATCCTTTGTTTATGGAATATAAGGGCAGTTTTCCTTGATAATTTATTGAAAACTTATGTCTAGGCTCTTTTTTTGGTCATGGTTTTCAGGTAATCCAATAAGTTAAAAATTATCTCTCCTATATCTCTTTCCAGGTCAGTTATTTTTCCAATAAGATATTTCCTATTTCTCATAATCATCAGCTTCCCTTTGCTCCATTCTATATTTTGAGAAATTATTTTCTCCAGTGAACTTTTATAACATCTTTTCTACCTGATCAGTTCTGTTTTTTAAGGCATTCTTCTCCTCATTGGCTTTTTTGGACCTCTTTTTCCATTTGGCCCAGTCTGGTTTTTAAGATGTTTTCTTCAGTATTTTTTTGTCTCCTTCACCAAGCTGCTGGTTTGGTTTTCATGATTTTCCTTCATCACTCTCATTTCTCTTCCCAGTTTTTCTCTACTTCCCTTACTTGATTTCCAAAATCCTTTTTAAGCTTTTACATGACCTGAGACTAATTCATATTTTTCTTGGAGGATTTAGATGTAGAAGTTTTAACTTGGTTATCTTTTTCTGAGTGTGTATTTTGATCTTCTATAAATGAACGTAGAAACAATCTACAATGGGATTTTTTCTGTTATTTGCTCATTTCCTCAGTCTTTGACTTGATTTTTAACTCAAATAAAAAGTCTATATCTTGATTTTTAACTTTTATTAAACTGGGGCTCTGTTTCCAGGGTGAAGGTTATCCTGTTTCCAAGCTTTTGAGGGTTTTTATGTTTGTTTTCAGAAATAATTATAGGGCCCTGCAAGTTTTCAATTCTTCCAAGGTCTTATGAGAGATTATGACTACTCTCCTGGCTTGTGGGTAACCACATGTATATATATATATATATATATATATATATATATGTACTTTTCTTCCCTCTGTAAGGAGAGTCCCTTCTTTGCTACAGTAGTAAGTGCTGTTGTACTCCTGTTCCTCTTCCTGGGCCTGAAGTCCCAGACTGTGACCCAAATCTGAGTATGGACAAAGCAATAGAGTTCTGCCTCTGAGATAACAGAGACCCCTGTAATGTCCTTCTGACCCCCTTTACTGTTCATGGGCTGAGAGCTTTGGAGGCAGCTGCCACTGTTGATTTGATGACTCCCAAAGCCTGCTCCTAGTCTGCTGGGGCCAGGTCTACACTACTGAGGCCTGGATTGGACTGTGTTCCACCCTTACCTTTGTGCAACAGAGTTTTGCTGCTGACCTTCCAAGTTGTCCTTGGCAATCTCTGAGTTTAGAGATCTGGAAACCACCAGTGCTGCCATTGACCCAGTAGCCTTGTAGTCTGTTCTTAGATTGCTGGGCAATATACTTTGGCACAGCCCAGGCTGCACTGTGGATTCTTTCTAACCCCATCCCAATGATCTTCCAAGTTGTCAGGCTGGAAAAATTGTTTCACTCAATCTTTTTATGGGTTCTGACACTCTAGAGTTTGTTTAGAGTCATTATTTAAAGGTATTTGAAGTGATTTGGGTGAGTGCCTGTCTTTACTCTAGTATCTTGGCTCTATCTCCAAAGTATTCAAAGATCCAGAGTTGAAACTCAGAATGAGAAGAGAAATGGAAGGTCAGATTTCATAACTATATCAACTGTTTGAAGATGGAAGTGATCCATGCTCATATTACATTTGAAGACTAAGTCTAACTAATCAGAACAACAGATCAAAAACAGAGCATTAGAGGAATCATACATCAAATCAACTAGTTTGCCCAAAATTCCTTTATGGTTAGGTTTTTATTCAAGCATAGTATGGATCAACTCAGTTTGGCAGCATTCAAATCTATTCAGCCTAGAAGCTATGTTCATCAAGAAACATGGATAGAAGATCCAAGATAGACAGAGGACACTGATTTTTATAGTTTCAGAGTTATGAATTACCCTTAAGAACATGAGCACTTGTGTTTCTTTGGCAGTTTTCTATAAATCCATTCTTCCCCACAGATACTGAATATATCTATTCAATCCATGCCTATTCAAGTCTCTATAATATCCCCTCCCTTAAACTAATCATTTAGGATTTAATTAGAAGACCTTTAATGAGGGAATTTACTAACACATGTATCACCATGTTCAAGTTTTGAATCGCTTCAAATTTTCTCAGTATCCTTATACTGAGAAGAAATTTTCTTCCTTAAAACTTCTACTCATCTGTCCTAGTTCTGTCCTCTAGAGGTAAGAAGTTGGATTGCATACTTTGGAAAGTGTACTGGGCAAGTGATGAGGCAAGCGATATACAAAAGAGTAGACGGGGTCAATACTTGTCAGGCAAAGTACTTTCTTCAGGTGAAAAAAGAAATGAAAGAGTAAGAGCTGCTTAGAAATCAATGTGACAGCTTAGGAAGAGACTTCTGGTGTCTATTATACAATAAACTTATACTTTGTAAAAGTCTACTAGTAATTGTAAAGGTAATTAATCAATTAAATAACTCAAGTATTGACTAGAACCAATTTTAATCTCCCAGATATGTCTATGAAGTGAAGATTTATGGGCATTATCTAGTTTAATTATTCTCCACTCAGGAAACTCAATGAAAAATCGGGCACTCTCCATTTTGTTTACATTGCCTTTATTTTGTACTTTTAGATTTTTTTTTCTGCTTGTTAAATTAATTAAATCGAAACATCATCCTGGACAGTATTCTTCCTGGTTATTATATCATATTACATAGATCTTTCTCTTTCCAAAAATATAATCTTATAATGTAACCAGTTGCTACTGCTTGTGCAGCATCTTCTTAAAGGTGCATCTTGAATTGCACACACCTTATACTGGGCAGGTGCATTGATTCAATGGTCTGAAATGATAACCTAGAGATATTTATCTGGAAAGAGAGAATGACAATAGCATTGATGAAGAAGCTTGAGAAAGTGACATTTCTTTTCCTTTGGAAGCTATATATATAGGTTTTCCTCAAGTCTGTCAATGAGTTTATCAACATTGGAATATGGAATCATGGTTGGATCCATACATTCCTGAAAATTCCAGGAGCAAGAGAAATCCAAAGCTAAAAAACAGTAACTCCAAATTTCCTTCATTCAACACTGGTTGTTTGGATATCTGCAATAATGTATTTGAAGTGTAGCATACTGGACAGAATGTTGGACTTGGAATCAGAATAACTTGGCATCAACTCCTACCTCTGATTATGGGCTATGTGACCAAGGAGAAGTCACTTAATTTCTCTGAGTCTTAGATTCTTTATTTTTAAAACTGACATAATTACCTTTATAACTCAGAGTTATAATGACTCAAAATGAGATAATGTATTTAAAGCAAATTTTAAAGCAGTACATAAATTTTAGTTATTATAATTGATTATGAGTTATTGAAAAGTTTGGATGAGATCAAATTTTGTTTAGCACCCCTCTTCCTTAGTGATGAATTGACCAAGTGTAGATACCAGATCTATTTACTTCTTTGGAGTCTTATTTGCCTTTACTTTTAGTTTCCTCAAAGTCTTATTATATCATTTAGTTTTCATACCAGCACCAGTGATATAGCCCACACAATGATGAATCACATTTATATCAAACAAAATTGTTTTATTTGATTGTATTTTCAAACTATTCAGTCTTCCCCCCTTTTTTTCTTCCTTTACTTAGAGCAAAAGATCCTCCATAAAAGTCCTTTTCTGATGCCTTATCTTTTTTATTAGTTTTTTGCAAGGCAATGGGGTTAAGTGACTTGCTCAAGGTCACACAGCTAGGTAATTATTAAGTATCTGAGGTCAAATTTGAACTCAGATCCTCCTGACTCCATGGTTGGTACTCTATCCACTGCATCACTTAGCTGCCCCCTGATGCCTCATCTTGGCATGATGATGTCCTTGGATTTTTAAAGACCATGTCAAAAGTTTTGGGAGGGTCTACCAAGCTGCAAGGGCTTCAAGTATCAGCTTTAAAGTTAGGATGTTTGGTTGTCATCTGAAGAGCAGCCTAAATTCAGAAATTTAACAGAAGGTTGACTATTGGGTATTACATTTTTTTTTTGTTGCTGTGTGAAGACCATCTATGAAGGCATTTAAGAGTGTTATTATGTGTTGTTGTCATGGAGGATCGATACTGATGAAACCAGACATCCCTGAAATAAGAGCAGAAGCTGTATTCCTAGTTTCATAAGAATTGGTGCAGGGTTAATGTTAGAGAGTTCTGCTCTTGTAAAGTCCTAGTTCCCCCAGAAAAGACAAAGAAGTTAGTTAACAATGTCATGCAATTAGATTGCTATAGTGATATGAAAACCTTGAGTACTGATTCCCAGTGATAGTGAAAGATCAATTCTTTCCTAAGTGATTTTTGCAACAACCCTAATGGAGCATCTCCTTTGTCCTTGTTACTTTCTCTCTTGCTGCAGGTTTCCAAAAGGTTTTCTTTTTTAAGCAGAGGTTTAGCAAGGTCAGAAATGACTCCTCCCTGGCCCTTCCAAGCTTAGTCTGCCTACTCAACAACCTCAGTTCCTGTTGCTCAGGCAAATAGTAATTGGGTAGGGAGATAATATGGCTATAGCCACAGTCACTGATGGATCAATTAGATCTGGAGTCAAGATTCCTCTTCCTGAATTCAAAACTGACCTCAAGTACTTACTGGTTTTGTGATCCTGGTAAGTTACATAACCTGTTTACCTCAATTTTCTCATCTGTAAAATGAGCCAGAGAAGAAACTGGCAAATCACTCCAGTACCTTTGCCAAGAAAACCCCAAATGGGATCAAGAAGAATCAGATACCACTAAAAAATGACTGAACAACAGTCACTAACTCTCCCCCACTTCATCCTGGAGACTGAATGTGGCTTTTTCTCATTTAAAAATTCAAGGAAAAAGGGAAAAACGTCATAGGGAAATGCCTATTGATTTTTCAGTCAGTAATCAGTTCTTTGGGCTATAGATCTCCAGGCACTGGAGATGGATGTTGCCATATTTGGATTGCTCTGCCTCTTAGTTATTCTGGCTGCCTTCCAGATATATCAAATCCTAGTTTCTGCAGGCAGTTTCCCCAATGTCCCCTTCTTTAATTGCTAGTGTCCTTCCCCTCTGAGTTCACCATAAATCTTCTAAGTGTGTGTCTTAGATGTGTCTAATTATTCATATTGGTGTCCTCCATTAAATTGTTAGTTCTTTTGAAATTCCAGCACTGAGTATAGTGTCGTACACTAGTAAATTCTTTAATGCTTGTTGACTTTTATAGCTGTCGTGACATCTTAGCATGAAGAGGGATAAAAACTTTAGTTACAAAAAAAAGAATACCAACTCCTTGAGCAAATTGTTGTTGCTATTCAGTTGTTTCAGTTATATTTGACTCTTTCTGACTGCATTTGGGGTTTTGGTTTGCCATTTCTTTCTCCAGCCTATTTTACAGATCAAAAAACTGAAACAAACAGGGTTAAGTGACTTGCACAGGGTCACACGGCTAGGAAGTGTCAGATCAGATTTGAACTCAGGGAGAAGAGTCTTAGAGACTCCAGACCTGTATTAGCAGTAATTATTTGAAAAAGAACCAATACTTGATTTTTAGCCTAGGATTCAGAGATTAAAAATGTAAACTATGTAGAATAATAATTACCTTCTCCTAGGGCAAGGTTTCTGATCCATTGCCATAATTTCTTTCTGAAAAGATGATTCATCTCATTTCCTACTACTCATGACTGATGGAATAAGACTGGGGAATCTTTCTACTGATTCCAGGGGAGCCAGAGGAGACTTTCTGCTGGGCAAAGGACAAGTGTTATTTATTTTATCTTCATTTTTTCCTTTTCTAACTGAGCTATAGGAAAAAAAACCCTATGGAATAAATAGGAATTTTAGCTGGAAGTGGTGAGATTGTATTGTAACAGTATCTGAAAGAGATCTCCAGAGTAATGAACTCACAATGTCTAGCAGTTATGATAGGCATGTCTGCTGATACCAGTACAGGATAAATTGGAGACAGTCTGAAAGGGAAGGCACTAAGATGAAGGAGAATGGAAAAGCTTCTTGCAGAAAGTAAGACTTCAACTAAGAGTTGAAGACTATTGGGAAGTTAAGAGGTGGAGCAATGAACTGGTCAGTGTTTTGAGTTTGAAGATGGGTTTTGAGGGAGGAATTGTAAGGAGGCCAGTGACACTGGATCAAAGAGAATGTGGAAGAATGTAAGTTGTAAAAAGACTGGAAATATGGGAAATGTCAGGCAACAAGGAACTTGAAAAGTTAGACAGAGGATTTTTAAATTTGAACTAGTAGCCTCTAGAGTTTATTCAATGGGGAGGAGTATGATACCATCAGACTTGTGCTTTAGGAAGATCTCTTTAACAGATGAATGGAGGATAGATTAGAGTTGAGAGGGACTTAAATCAGAGAGACCAACCAGAAGGCTATTGCTGTAATCCAGACATGAGGTTGATGAGACCTGCCCCAGGCTGATGGCCCAGTTAAAGAAGAGGAGGTGTATGCAAGAGATGTTACAAAAGCACTTGACCACTAACTGGATAGGAGGGAGGGATGTTAAAGAGGTTTAGGAGTCTAGAAGAACATCTAAATTGTGAGCCTGGGTGCCTGGAAGGATAGGCATACCTTGGATAATAAGAGGGAAGGTAGGTAAAGGGGAGGGTTGGGGGCAAAGATAGTGAGTCAGTTTTAGAAGAGATCTGACCTTTCCAATTTCAGATGTCCAGATAGGAAGGTGGAGATATGAGTCTGGAGCTCAGGAAAGAGAATAGGGCAGGACAAGTAGATCTGAGAATTTATCTGAATAGAAATAATAATTGAAATCATGGGACTAGATCAAATCACCAAGTGAAAAAGTATAGTTGAAGAAGAAAAGTGGGGAACCCTAGGATTATCAAGTTTATCATTCATGAAAATCCAGGGAAAGATACAGAGAAGGAATAGCCTTTTTCTTCCTTCCTTCCTTCCTTCTTCCTTCCTTCCTTCCTTCCTTCCTTCCTTCCTTCCTTCCCCTCCCTCTTTCTTCTCTCTCTCTCTCTCTCTCTCTCTCTCTCTCTCTCTCTCTCTCTCTCTCTCTCTCTCTCTCTCTCTCTCTCCTTGCCTGCCTCTCAGGGATCCAGCCAGTTGTCAGCAGAGGGGCCCCTTCAGAATTCACCCTGTTGCCAACAATGCATATGTTGAACCTATGGGAAAACTGAAAGAGGAAGGCAAACCCATTCTTTTCCTTTCTAGCTGTGATTCCAGAAGTCAAACCAGAGTAGAGACTGATTTGTGATACTGTCAAGACTGCATCCTGCCTTTGTTCCAACTGTGTGGTTGTCATATCTGGGAGCTCCAAGCCATAGTATTTAAAAGTAAGTACTCCCACCCACCCTGCCAGGAATTCATTTTCATACAAACACAATTTTTTGCCTAATCCATACAAAACTGCCACAACAAAAAGCCAGACTAAGAGCATTAGGGAAAGGACATGGGGCTTCACTTGGAACACTGAATGTATGACTTAAAATGATTTTAAAATCTGAGTTTTTTCTGCTATAAGAAAGATGAATCTTTATACACAGATTTAGAGTAGCAAGCTTTGAATACTATTTTTTTTCCCATTTATTATCTATGGCACTTTGAGTAAGTTTCTTAAACCTTATTGAGTCTCATTGTATTTGTTTTTATTTTTGTCTTTAAAATGAGAGTAATAAAATTTCAATTAAAATTGAAGAGTTGACATGAAAGCTGCATTAGACTTTTGGGGAGCAGAGCAGAAATTGTCAAGTGATAAATTTAGTTTTCTTGAGAGTGAGAACCATCAAAAAGTTTGACTTTGACAAAATCACTTAATTTCTATGATTCTCAGTTTTCTCAGTTATAAAATGGAGATAATTATTCCCAAAGTACCCACTTCACTTAATTCTTTTGAGAATAAATTAGGTAATGTATAAATAACTCAAATCCTATAGTCCATTGTTATGGCATTCTCTCCTCATTAGTGGAGATAGAAGCTCTGAATCTGTGTGAGGGGAAGACTGAAGGATTTAAAGGAAGGGGAAAGAGGAGAACTCTGGTTTCTTTGGATTCTCCTTGAATTTTTCTGGCTTCTTGGAGTCTATTCAGTTTCTTTGGACTCTGAAATTGAATCTGTTACTTCTGACTCCAGTTTCAACATAGATATTGCTAGCCTTAATTCAGAATGCTAAGGAGTATAAGACTTCAGGATGCTAAAAGGAATATAAGACTCTCTGACTTGAAAGGAACTAGTAATCCTCCATTACATCTCTATTTCCAGTTTGATTCAATAGGATGAGATCCATGAAATTCCCTCCATTGATTTGAGTTACCTCTCTTCCATTGAGAGAGCTTCTTCATTTTGTACTATCTGGTGTATATATTTCTTTTTATTTTTTAGATTTTTTTTCAAGGCAATGGGGTAAAGTGGCTTGCCCAAGACCACACAGCTAGGTAATTATTAAGTGTCTGAGGTTGGATTTGAACTCAGGTACTCCTGACTCCAAGGCCAGTGCTCTATCCACTGTGCCAGCTAGCTGCCCCTGGTGTATATATTTCTATAAATATTTTCTTTGATTTCTGTTTTACTGTTGACTTAGATAAAAGGTTTTTTGTTTTTTGCTGATTGCTTTTTGTTTGATTACTGTGAAACTAGTATTTGTGGGAAGAGTCAAACCTTGGTTTTAGAGTTTGGGTGTCTCCTTTCCCTCTTAATGGATGGCAATCAGAAGCTGAGCTTGAGCCTGACTAGAAAGGCAATATTTAATGGAGTAGATAGATAATTCTAGGCTGGTATCCCCTTTCTCGGAGGAGAACAGAGTGACTTCTGCCTTCCATCTCCTGCTTCCCTCTTGGCAGGAATTAAAATCTCCTTTGGAGAAGCAATGGGGGAAGAAGAGACTGGAGAGCTCTAGCCTGCCTCTTTTTGAGTCACACAATGACACCCCTATGCTATATGTGGCAAACAGTCTCATTGCACATATAAAACACTTTTTAAAGCCATACAGTTCTAAATGTCAAATGTTAATAATAATGTGAGCTAGTCTGATATGTGTAGTACATAATTTAATTTCTTACACACTGACAAGCCTCATTGGTTTAATTTGTATGGGTCTTGGAAAAAAAACAGTTGAAAACAAGAATGTTTTATTAACCTGATTTCCTCACAAGCCTGAGGCAGAAGCAGTCTTGGAGAACAACCCTGGGTTGTTTATTTAGTTGGAGAGAGACTTGAGTCCTGATTACTGAGAGAATCTGGTGTGTGATACCATGCCTGCTTAAGGGACTTTATGTGAGTTGAAACCCAACATTTTATGGAGAGATATGATAAGGGAGCCTTCAGAAAGTGGGAGAGAAAGGTTCTGAATGACTGATGGTACCCTTGTTAGCCATGGGAAGTGGGGGGAGAAAGACTCTTGTTAGCCATAGCCAAATATAGGATGGTCCACCCTATGATGGATGTTTCTTGGCCTTTAAGGTTTGACATTCTGGGCTGAGGTTATTTGTTTTCTGTTTTGATCTGAAATCTCTCTCCCTCAGCTAAAGAACTCATTTACACATATCTTCTTAAATTTATTCTAATCTGTAGCCCTTCTCCAATTTCTATTTGTTGTTTTGTTTGGATAAACAGGTTCACTCACTTTTTATTTGTGTGATTGTCTTTTGTGTTACTAGAATTTAATAAGGGAGAAGGTAAGCTACTGGGTAAACTAGGTGTTATTCTCAGTCTGAAGAGTAAACAGGGAATCAACTTTCCTTCCTGATCAGAGACATATGAATGATGACAGGTAGAAATGATTCTAACCTGATACTGCTTCTGGAGACCAGAGGAGAGAGATTGTTCAACCTAGGTTATTTCAGACCTCACCTGCCCCTCTCTGCAGAAAGAACTGGAGACATAGGTAGAAAGGTGCAGAGACAGAGACAGAGACAAGAGGCAGATGACAGTGACAAAGATAGCTCTATGGTTTTAAAAAATGTTTTATATGTGCATTGAGACTGTTACATATAGCATGGAGGTGTCATTGTGTGACTCAAATGGAGGCAGACTAGACCTCTCCAGTCTTTTCTTCCCTCATTCCTTCTCCAAGAGAGATTTTTAAGTCCTGCCAAGAGGAAATAGTTATTTTGTTGTAGTTCCTTCTCCTCTTGGAAGAAGGAGTTGTGCTGTTGTTATTTAGTCATTTCTCAGTCATGTCTGAATCTTTGTGATCTCATTTGGAGTTTTCTGGGCAAAGATATTGAGGTGATTTACCATTTTCTTCTCCAGGGAAGGGGAAGGCAAGATCTTAAACTGTATTTATCTATGGTTCCAGAGAACTATATATATTTAATTACTGTTAACACAGATAATCTCATATCTTTTTTTTTTTAGTTTTTGCAAGGCAGTGGGGTTAAGTGGCTTGCCCAAGACCATACAGCTAGATAATTATTAAGTGTCTGAGGCTGGATTTGAACTCAGGTACTGCTGACTCCAGGGCTGGTGCTCTATCAATTGCACCACCTAGCCAACCCAATCTCCTATCTTTTTAAATAAAATATACAAAAATAAAAGTAAGTCAAAGAACTAAGTTTATGATTTCAATGTTCAGATGAATACCTCCCTTGGAAGGGAGGTGATTTGCCCAAGATCATACAATTAGATCATGGAAGAGTCAAAATTGGAGACTAAATCTTTTGTTGGAGACGGAGCTCCAGTTTCATGATTTATATTCTCTAGACATGGAAATCTCATGTTTTGTTATCAGAGATCAAAGGGCTGAATGCTTGCCTATGCCTGGGTCAGTTTTTCAGGACTTCTTTATCTATGTTCCTTAAAAATCATCATGGTAACAAAAAATAATATAAAAAGTGATATTTTTAAAATCAAATGATGAGGAAGCATTGTGTAATAGACTGAGATTGTAACTTCAGCAAAAAATTTGCCCTATTATCCCATGCTACCTGTTTCATCTGACATAGATTGTCATTTATGTCAGTTACAATTTAAGGTGAGAAGACTTGAGCTTGAGTCACTTTATTGGTGTGTGACCTTGGGCAAGTCATTTAACCTCTCTGAACCTCTGTTCTCTCATCAATAAATGAAATACTATTATCTGCACTACCTTCAGTATTGTGAGATCCAAATAAGACAAAAGATATGAAACTCTTGGTAATATATCAGGTACTAAACAAGAGACAAAGTAGTCATATGAAGAGACTGAAATTAGTCTTTGTCATCAAGCATCACTTATTTTTATTAGACTAAGGGTATACCTCTGGGAATCTAAGGATTTGAAGTGAATCGATCACTTGGATCAAATTCTTTCAACAAATTAGGTTGCTTTGAAAGCTCATTTTATGAACTGAATTAGAGGTGAATTACATGTACTAGATAGCCTATTTCAATAGTGCCAATTAGGACTGGCCTAAGTTGTGGAACTGTCCAGATGAAAGTAACTGAGCAGGAGGTTTCCTCTTTGTCTGATGCATGATATTGTTGGAAAAGATCTCCAAGCTGATCTAGTCTAAACTGGACCTAAAAAAGAATATCTCCTCTCTCTTGATGGTTCTTCAGGGTAATTCCAGCTCTTCAGTGCTGGAATATTTGCCCCTTCACTTATATTTTCCCATTGGAGTAACTGGGGAAAGACTGTATTCACCCCAAGGATTCATGGGGATATGAGCTGGATCAATAAGAAGGGTAGAAAAGGAAGAAGATTAAAGGAGGAAGGATGTCACCAATAAGAGAGTTGTAGGCATTCATGGACTGGCGGTAAAGGAGTGAGGAGGTTTGTTTGATTTTCTGCTTTTTTGCTTTTCCCAATTATTCTGTACCAAGGAGATAAAATTGAAGGTCTAACAGAGAAACTGGAGTGTGTGCTCAAGTCAGTAGAAAGTTGGGGGAAGTAGATGAGTGGGGAGAAAGAAGAGGGAAAGAGGAAAGGGGAGAGGGATATATAGAGAGAAAGAAAGAACTAGAGACATAGGTAGACAGGCACAGAGACAGAGACAAGAGGCAGATGACAGGGACAAAGACAGAACATGTGACCTAAACAGAAGTTGTAGGGAAGGGCTTCTAGTCTTCATCCTTGAGCCTGCAAATGAGACCATTATTTATAAACATCAGTGAGAGTTTGTTTGGTCTAGGATTTGTTTTATTTCCCTCTTCATAACCTTCATCCTAAAATACTGTGAATTACAAATCTATAACTGGGAAATCAATCTCAGTATGTTGTGTGTTGCCACACATTTATGATTCCAGGTTTCTTAGAGGGGAGTTATGAGTCAAGGGATTAAGACCATCCTTCTATGTGTATTTGGATCATTCATAACATAAGAGAATCTCTGACACAGGGATTATAGGATCATAGATTTAGAACTGGTACCTTAGAAACCTTTAGCCCATCATTTTATAGAGGAGCTGAGGAGCCCAGAAGTGAAGGGAGTTGTCATTGATCACAGGAGATAGAAAATAGAAGAATCAATATTTAATCCTGGTCCTCTGCCTCCAAATCCAGGATTTTTTACATTGTTCTTTGCTTCCTAATTAAGTTACAAAAGAATCTAGGAATTCCTTATTAAGATAGAAACACTCAAACTCTTATATGAGCTCTTTAGAGCAAGGTTTCCATCTTTATTTTTTGTATTAAATGACTCTCTTTTCAGGAATAAAACTACTGAATACTTTGTTTTGTCTTTAGCTAAGCGAGCAACACTTGTCTTCAATTCAGTCTTCAAGGTTTGCATATGTTAGGTTTTCTTGTAACTTTTTTTCACATATCAGCATTTATTATTTAAATTCAAAAGCAGATTATGAAGTCCATGGAAGTCAAGGATGGAGCCTAAGGGGAGGAGAAGGAGGGAGACTAGAGCCTCTGATGTTCTAGAAGGGTTGATTATGATTTCAGAACCTTGGTTCAGCCTACACAATAAGATGAAGTTCCAGGGGTATAGTTTTAGGAAAACATCACTGGGACTGGGGGGGGGGGGAGTTACCCATACAACCAAAAGTGGGCACTGGGATTCTTTGGGTCAGCAACACCACTTCCTTTTATGGAACTGAAACATGGAAGTTTGATAAGTTCCATCCCATGCATTTTAGCTCTTATGAAACATTCTAGTAGTTATAATCTTTATGCTAAAGGATTCTTTCATTGCTTCTCTAAAACAATGATTTTAAATCTTCTAACTTTGGGGCTTTAAATACGGGTCACTTTAACTGATATATATATATATGTGTGTATATATATATATATATATATATATATATATATATATATATATATATTATATATATCAAAAGAAAAAAGAAGAATCCCTAGATCTCAGTTTGGGTCTTACCCTTAAGGAAGGTAGACACAGTTGGTCATACAGCTGTAAAGAGGAAGCATAGTAAAATGTTAAAGGACATTATGTTTGAAGTAAACAAACAAAAAAGAACTAGGCTAAATTCTGACTCCTTTCTTCATGAAAGGAAAATATGATACATATCTAGAACTCTTTCAAAAGGAGGGCAACTGATAATTTTTTTTAAACTTATTTAATAATGATATCCTTCAAAAAGTATAGGAATCAACAAAAAATATAATTCTGGATGTGATTCTCAGCAATAAGGAAATGACTCCAAGGGGCAGAATGAAGAAGAGTATGGAGGAGAATATACTTCATATTTAGAAATTTTGAAAGAGAAGAGAGGAAAGTTAGGAATAATCTGACATATACTTTAGACTTTGGGAGCCCAAAATTTTAAAGTGTTCGGAGAAAGAAAATATAGTATCCTCTGGGCTAAAATTCTATAGATTAAGTCTGAATAGGATGCATAGGAAGTTTTAAAAAATAAAGTTCTTAAAACAGAAACAAATAGCTCTGAGAATAAAAAGGAAAACTGCCTAAGTAAACTAATATTTTCTTTTTGTTTGTTTTTTGCAAGGCAATAGGGTTGAATGACATGCCAAAGGTCACACAATTAGGTTTTTTAATTGTCTGAGATCAGATTTGAACTTGAGTTCTCCTGACTCCAAGGACAGTATGCAATCCACTGCTCTACCTAGCTGCCTCACAAGCAAATTAATTCAATAATATAATATACTCACTATGGAAACAAGATTGAGTGGATGAAGACAAAGATTTAGAGCTCAAATTAGCTGAAGAAAATTAAGAGTGAAAAAATAACTATATTAGATGCATAGACCACCATATAGATGAAATAGAATGACTGTAACTTTTAATAGAAGATGCAGCTGTTCAACTCTTATTTTGTCAAAGAGAAAGATCTCTGGCTGAAAAGGTTAGAGTCAAAATGACTGACAAGTTGGCCTTCCAGACAATTAAGGAGATGTCCAGGAAGCACTCAAGTGCCCTTGAAGAACTGAAGCAATCTGGCCAGATAAATTACATACTTAGACACTGGCACAAGTGATTGCTGAGTCACCATGAGAATCTGTTAAAAAAAAAACTATGGAGAGCAGGAAGGCTACTACAGAATGGGAAAAAAAGGACAAATGTTCTGATTTTCCAAAACAGGGAAGAGATGAGCTTGATCTTAATTCCTAGCCAAATTTTAGACTACTGTTCAATAAATGATTGATGAACTTCTAGCAAAGGAAGTAGTAATCACAAAAACAAGCCAGGCTTAATCAGTAACAGTTTATTACAGATTTTAGTAATTTCTTTATTTGAGGAGGAGGGAGAAGTTACAAAAATGATAGATCATAGTTTAAAATAATCATAATGTTTATTCTTCATTCCCAAGGAAGGCCATGACATCAGGGAAGTGATGCCACCATGACAAGCACATGCATTGGATTTGAGTGAGGGGATGCTGTGCTAAATCACCTGTCTTACCTTCTCCTCCAGAGTCATCTGGATCTAGTGGCCAGATATGAAGCAGGACAACTGGAGATGGTCCTGGATGTGAGGCAATCAGGGATAAATGACTTGCTCAAGATCACATAGCTAGATCTGAGTCTGAATTCACATTCCCATCCTGCTAACTCTAAAGCCAGTGCTTTATCCATTGTATCATCTTTACTTATGTGTGTATATATATATATATATATATATATATACACACACACACACACACACATATATATATATATGTATATTTACTTCTATATTACTTATATCCAAGACTATGACCTTCCTCATTCTGATGGAAGGGGAAAAGGGGGTAGAGATAGAGACCTATGGACTAATAGACTAGTACAGTTAGACATATCTGAAATTGGTTGAATAATCAATCTCAAAAAGAAGTTATTGATGGTTCATTGTCAACTTGAAGAGAGATCTGCATTGGAGTGTTTCATTCAGGGATCTGTATTTGGTCCTGTTACATTTAATACTTTAAAAAATCAATAATATTTTAGTCCTTTATACTTGTCCAAATGAATGCTAAGCTATTTATTGTATCTATATACATAAAGTATATAGAAAAAATGTCAAGATGTCAGAAATGTCCCTCACTATTTTAAAGACAAATTTGTGGTATTTTGGTTTTTTTGTTCTTGCCATTTGCTTACCTTGCATCTCTTGTTTTATGAAGCCTCATCTGAGCTATAGATCTAATTTTCATTTGCATATTGGCTAAAATGATTGAAGGGTAAAGGGACAAATGTTGGAAAGGATGTAAAAAAAAATTGGGATGCTAATTCACTGTTAGTGGAATTGTGAACTGAGTTTGGAGAGCAATTTGGAATTATGCTCAAAGAGTTATTAAATTGCTTGTACCCTTTGATTCAGAAATATCACTGCTAGATCTGTTTCCCAAGATGATTAGGGAAAAAGAAAAAGAAGCTATTTTTTCTAATGGATTTATAGCAGGTCTCTTTTGTGGTGACAACTGGAAATTGCAAGTATACTCATCAGTTGGGGAATGACTGAATAACACTCTTGAACTCAGGAAAAACTTACCAATAAGAACACTTTTTTTACTTCAGTTAAAGCCTTAAGAGAAGATCCAACATAATTCTAAAGACATATAGAAGGTAATCCACATCTTCTGTTTCATTCCTTCCCTCATTTTTCTTCTTTTGCCCTCTCAAATAATTGTAATGCTCAAAAATACCAAAGCTTAAATTTAAGAGTACAGAAAAAAAGAATGCATATCTTCCCTCCTATCATGGACCTAAAATACATGGAAAATGAGAAAATTAAGGTGATATTACCAGACCTTGTCAGAGATGGGACCCCTTTCTATATGTGATATAAATGCTGAAAAAATAATTTTTGTGCTACTGTTTCTCAAAAACCAAGTGGAGAACTCAGGTACAATGTAGCTCCAATAGTTGGACTGAGAACTGATCTACAGACCTGAAGTTAAATAGAAACCTCTAAGAAGCAACTGGAAGAACCACAGTACTTATTATTTCTGATTCCTGGGGCTTCAGCTAGTTGTAGAAATATCCTTTAATAAGTACAACTCAAGATACACAAATTTTCAGTTCAGGTGTTTTTTTTCTTTTCTTTATTTTGATTTCTTTCCAAAAAAAGATCACCAATTTAGATACCATTTTAAAACAGTAAGATAATGGACCAGAAAATTTGACTACATTTTTGTGAGCCTTTAAACTAAGTCAAATGACTTGAAGAAAGGCAAAGAGAGCAGATGTATCAAATTTTCTATGGACACAGTTGGGAAGGATCAGTTCCTTAGTCTTGATGATTGTAGGGATTCAAAAAAGTCTTGATAGGTTAGAACACTGGACCAAATACAATAAAATGAAATTTAGTGTGGATAAATTTGGTTTCAAGTACTAGATGGTAGAACTGTTTTTTAGGAGTGTCTGAAGAAAAAGGGGTTTTAATGAACTGACCATTCAACATGAGTCAGCAGTAATGTAGTATTAACATGCTTTGAAAAACACAGCTAGGTGGCACAGTTGGATAAAGTACCAGCCCTGGAGGCAGGCGGACCAGAGTTCAAGTATGACCTCAAACACTTAGTAACTGCCTAGCTGTGTGACCTAAATGACTTTAGCTCCATTGCCATTAAAAAAAACACAGTGACTAAGAATAATACTACTGGACTCTGCCCTTATTAGATTACCTTTGATGTATTGTTTTCGGTACCACATATCCAGAAGATGACTATTAAATAGTGGAGAGTATCAAGTTTCTTCTTTATAAGTTTCTTATAATCATAGGATTTATAACAAACTCTCATTTAAGTATTCTTTTTTCTTTTTTTAGATTTTTCAAGGCAATGGGGTTAAGTGGCTTGCCCAAGGCCACATGGCTAGGTAATTATTAAGTGTCCAAGGCCAGATTTGAACTCAGGTACTCCTGACTCCAAGGACAGTGCTCTACCCACTGTGCTACCTAGCTGCCCCTAAGTATTCTTTTAAGATTTTAAAAATATTATCCTTCTAGCAAAGAATGAATGAAAGATGACAATGCAGATTTTATCCCCATTTTTTAGCAGAGAAGACCGAGGTGAGATATTTAGTGGCTTAAGCCTCAGGACTGAGATGCAAACCTAGATCTTTTGACTCTAGAACACCATTCAAGAGCAAGACTATGATTTTCCAGAAAGCTGGGGTACTCAGGAACAAGAGAGAACTATGATACTTTGCAGGTAGATAAATCCTTCTCATCCTCCACCCTCATCACTCTTCCCATAACTGGTTCCATTAGCATGGAACAATTACTTACTTACCAAGGAATCAAATCTGCTCTGAGACCACAGAAACCATAGATCAGAAGCTCTCAGAAAATATTTATGGGATGAAAACTAATCTGATGGGTCCCCAAAGCTAGGAGAAGAGCTAGGAGGAGGCTATTATATATATGGGTGCATGTCTATGTATGTGTTTATGCATATGCATGTGTATACAAGTGTTTGTATATACATACATACCTAAACACACATGTTCCTGCTTGTGAAAGCATGGATTAATATCAGAGAGTTCCTTTGGCTCATGTCCCCAAGTTTAGGAATGTGGAATTTTGGAGTTGGAAGGCATCTTAGAACTTTTCTAGTTGGGCTGCCTCAGTTTACAGGTTCAGAGACAGTAAACAGCTTGCTAAGTAAAAACAGGCTCACACTGCTGCTAAATAAAGGAACCTGGACTGAATTCAAGTTTCCAGACTGCAAGTCCAGTGACATTTCTACGGCATCACAATATTCTCTCTTCTCCAATGTTATTTTAGTCTAAACAATGCTTTTCCCTTTAGACTTTTGATGTTGTTAAACAGTGTGTGGGAAATTCTAGACCATTGACCAATATATGAACTTGCACTGACTACTGGGATGGAAATAAGAGAAATAATCTAGGCAGAAATTTCCTGCAAATAGCTTCTCTGAATTGTCAAATAGGAGGGAAAATAAGTCATTCTAACCCAGATTGTACAGGTTTCAGTGGGGTTGGATAGCTCTGGAATTTTTTTTTTTACAAAATAGGGGAGTTCTTTTGATTTTCTGAATTTGATTTCTGACTTTGTAAGTTTACCTTGAAAAAGAAGGCAAAAGAGGAAGGAGAAAATTCTAATGTATCTGGTTGTTAAAGGTGAAAGGAAACAATTTGATCTTCCTATGCACAAAGTATTAGCTCCATGACACAGCTAAAGACTATCTTATCTACCACTTACCCCAGTTATTTATTTAACATGTATTAGTCTCTCTTTTTTGTTTTTTTTTAAAGGGGTAGCATCATGAAGAGACTGTAATGCCAGAATTAGAATCAGAAGATCCAGATTTAAATCCCAACTTGTGTCATTACCTCCCCTTCCTCAAATTCTCTAGACCATAGTTTTCAGATCTGTAAAATGAGAATAAGAAAACTTAAATTATTTTCCTCAAAGATTTCTTATGAGGAAAGTATTTAAAACTATTTAAATATGAGCTTCTAAGCATTTAGGTGGCACAGTGAATAGGCACTGGACCTGGAGTCAAAAAGTTTGAATTCAAATCTGATCTTAAACTCTTACTAGTTGTATGACCTTGGAAAAATCACTTAACTACTCTTCCCTCCCCTTGCTCAAACTGTAAAATGGGTATTATAATAATAGCACTAACCTACCAGAGTTGTTGTGAGGCTAAAGTAAAATAATAATTGTAAAGCACTTATCACAATGCCTTGATCCACTGGCATTATATAGTCATTTAGCCCACGTGTAAGTTCTAATAGGTGCAAAATACCTCAAGTTCCTCCTCCTTTCAGAGGAATTCAAATATTTAGAGGGACTACTTGCAGATTGCTTTGATGCTTCATGATATCATGAAAGTGAACTTGAGTTTTTGAAGGTGGACAAGTTTTGGCAGGTCCTACTGAGCTGGAAAGGCTTCACTAGATCTCATGACAGATTGTGTTTAACTACTCTGAGGACCAGCCTAGATAAATGTGGAAAGGCTTGTCAACTAGACACAGCTGGCCTCTAACCTGGATGACCAGAGCCAAACAGAGTAGGCTAGAGACAGGAGAGTCAGGAATCAAACAGAAGTTTAATCTCAAAGAGAGGGAAATGGCTTGCAAACAAGGAGAGAACTACACACTTGTGCCAGGGCCCCATCCCTAGTAGGGGGACCTGCTTTAGTCTGGTTGAACCTTGATTTATATATTAGTTGCGAGACAGAGTCAAATAGTGTATTGTAGTGACAGGGGTGAGGTACAACAGCAGCAGTGATGCAAGGTTATCTAGTGACAAAAAATCCAATTGTAGCAGGGCTTCGTGTCTGGATCTGTTGGTGCTTGCCTGAAAAGCACCATCAATTCCAGAAGGTGAATACAAAGGATTGTTGTTATACTAGGCTAAAGGCACAACTTGCTTTCTTGGCTTTGGCTCAGGAAAATAAGGTATCTCCTAATAGGAAAATGAGGTATCTCCTAACAGTATCTTGACAGGTTCATTCCCAGAGTACCTGTAACATAATGAATGTGGATTGACTATTAGAGTACAGGGAGCTCTATAGAAGGGCTATTATTTGCCTTAGTGAGGGCTACTCATAGATGTTGAGGATCCTGGATCCTTGAAGTATTGACATTAATGTACCTATTGAGGATGAGAAAAAACTTCAAGAGTCAAGGCAATAAATCCTTAATGATGGAATGTCAAATAAGTGTGGTATACAGTGGAAGAAGTATTGTGTTTGTGTGTTGGGGAGAACTCAGACCCAGCATACTTCAAAGCTATACTGGCAATGATAAACCATGCATTGCATAAGTAGACATTTAATATGTTTTTATTGAAATGACAAATCAAAAAAAGAAACACCAATTCCCCCTATTTTGGGCTGGCCCAAAAGCCCCAAAACAACCATGGTACCATGTCCAGTGTTCTTGAAAGGATAACCTTGATTTTAGAGAAGACCACAAAAATGTGTTCTTTTTTTCTCTTGTATATCAAGGAAATGCTAATTAGAAACCTGCTTTGTGCTTACTGCCCCTGCGCTAGGCACTGGGATAAAAAAAAATGTGGGTATATACCCATACACAGAGATGAGAGAGAGAAAGAGACAGAAGAGAGGAAAGAGGGAAATACAGAGAAAAAGAGGAGAGAGAGAAAGATGAGAGGAAAGGGAGAAAGAGGGAAAGAAAGGAGAGAGGTAGAGACAGACAGAGAGAGAGACAGAGACAGAGATGGAGAGGGAAGAGAGAGAGAGATGGAGAGAAGAGAGGGATGGAAAAGTGGAAAAGAGAAAGAGAAGAGTGATAGTGAGACAGAGAAGAGGGAGGGAGGGAGTGGAAGAGAGAGAAGGATAAACAGAGAGAGAGACAGAAGAAGGAGGGAGGAAGAGAGGAGATGGGGTATGAGGTATAGGATTAGCTAAGGGCAATGATATTTTCTGCTCTTCTTGAGGTAGCTTTAATCCCATTCCTTCAGTTCTAGGCAGTATCGAGACTTTCCCATTCACATTCTAGGCTGTGTAGAGACTTTCCCATTTCCAACTTCTTGTTCTTTCTCCCTTTCCCCTCCTCTCTTTCATAGCAGACAAAGCAATATGATACCTAGTTAAATATAGTCAAATTAAAAGGGGCATCAAGGAAAACTTTCTAGGAGCTCATGAGATTTAGAGCTGGAAGATCCCACAGAGACCATTTAATCCAACAAGGTCATTTTACAGATAAAGAAACATCCAAAGCAGGGACATGGCTTGTTCAGAGCCTTCCAGGAAGCCAGAAGCGGAGCTCATGATTCAAGCCTAGATTTCCTAGCTCCAAATTCAATACAGTCACAGGAATAGATAGACTGGTAAACAAGTTAGACTGGGAAATGTCTGAGAATTGACTTGGTAGCTTGAGGGCAACTAGGAAAAAACCATTCTTTTGCTTTCTCTACCATCTTTGAGTTTATTGGGATTGTAGCAAAATTCTAAATTCTGATTACTAGATAATGAGGTAGCCTGCAGAAGAGTGGAGAAAGTAAAGAGAAAAAGGTGATAAAGAATAATGATGTTCCAGTTGATAATAACATTTATAGAGGGCTTGAGGAGTAAAGAAAGGAGATATTTAAATACATATCAGCATTTATATGGGGCCCACTGTTCTAAGTGTTTTACAAATATCTCATTCAATCCTCACAATCCCTTGGATGTTTTTAAAACCCATTTTGCAGTTGAGGAAACTGAGGAAACAGAGGTTAAGTGACTTGCCTAGAGTCACATTGCTAGGAAGTATCTGAGGCAAAATTTGAATTCAGATCTTCCTTAATCTAGGCCTAGCTCCTATTCACTATGCTACCTAGCTCCTTTTAAGATTAGTAGAGTGTTTCATATGTTTTGCAAATCTTAATTGATCTGTACAACTATTGTGTGAAGTTGATATCAATATCATCATTTAACAGATGAAGAAAGGAAGGCTGAGAGAGATTAAAAGACTGGTCCAGGGTCACCAGAGGCAGTGTTTGAGGCAGGATTCAAACTCAGAACTTCCTGATGTCAAGTCTACTATACTTTATCCAATGTACCATCTAGCTACCTAAATCAATAAAAGAGAAGAGAGAGGCAGACCTCAAAAAGTACTATAATATTTTCAGGTTTAAGGTTTATACATTATAAGGGAATGGTTTTTCATTAAATAAGAATTTAAGGTTAAGTAGTTTGGGAGTAAGATGGGAGCATTGTGGTATAGAGAAAGACTGGATTAAACTGATATCTTGTGGCCCTTAGGATAGGAGTACAGTATAAGGGGTTCTGGGAGCTTCTGTGAAGTTGAGTTGGGTTATAAACCTATAGAAATGTTTCTTCTCAAAACAAAGCTGAGTCATGAGTATCCTATATGCTCCTTTGGAAGAGTCGTCTCTAGGTTACTCTATGCCCTTGGTCTTCTAGGATATAACTGATGGGGGTTATGATTTGAACAGAGGTTTAAGAAATAATACAGTACTTTTTCCTTATAGAGTTAATTCCTTGAAAGGGGAAAGAGGTCACATATTAGTACCCTATTGGATATATTTTTTTGGAGGAGAGAGTGATAGTGTCTCCCATCCCTTTCTAATAGATAGTAATGAGGTTATGGGCTCATTGACATGGATGTCCAAGTCTTTTTTTTTTTTTTTTTTTTAGGGTTCAGTTGGTGGAACTACATGCTGCTTATATACCACTTTCCCAGCCAAACTCAGTTTAAACCATGATTCATTGTGCTCATGCTCAGGATGATTCTGCATAGAATGGTACAAAAGAATAATAATTCTTTTTGTAGAATATTTTTCTTATAATCCTGTGATATGAGTTGAATATGTATTAACATATTCATTTTATACATAGAAACTGAAGCACAAAGCAGTGAAGGGACTCACCATGAGTTACTCCGTGAGTGTCAGAGCTGTGACTCAAAACCAGGTTTTCTAAATCCGAAGACTAGTCCCTTTTTCTACTATAAAATTCAATGAGAAGTAAAATGGAGGGTGGGGGTGGCATGGAGCCAAGATGGCAGAGAGAAGGGAGAAGTTAGGGCATTATGTTAGTGGTGGGTTAACCAATTCCTTTTCTTCTCCAACCTCCTTTTTTGCCCCCATCTAAATCCCTGAAAGGACCAGGGCAAGTTGAATCCTAGAGATGACAAAGTGGTGACAGAAGTGGAGATAACTTCTATTTGAAAAATATGTGATCTCTTTTGTGATTTTTTTGCAATCTTTTGTAAATCTTCAGCAGAATGGATGCCAGGAAAGTTTCTTAGGTTGTGTTTCAACTATGTTAACCTTTCCTCTTTGAGTAGTGACTTATGGAGTCTAAATTACTTCCAAAGGAAGCTGATCTTATAAACATTCATCTACTCAAATTGAGAAAGAATATTTGCTGAGCTTGGTATCTTCCACTTATGCAGAGCTTACAGATGGACTGGCTGGTTTGGCTACTCCAGCAGTTGGAACACACTCCACACTCATGAAATATCCATTTATTTATGAAAATATGTTTAGCCTTAACAGGGAACAGAATCAACACTGTTCATTGTTTTTTACACATTCATTACTATTTTGCAGGGGTAGGGAAACTTCCAATAATACTCAGAGAAATTGGCAAGACCAGAAAAGAGAGAGTACATCACAAAAGCCAGTTGGACATCACACTGGGGGTATATTCAAAAGGATTACATAAACTTCATTTTTTTTAGTTTTTTTTTTTACTTTAGTCTTCCCTTATTGATACATATTACAATTCCCTAAGCTTTAGTTCATGGTCTTTGTGAGTTGCTGTGGGTGAAAAAAGTCACCTCTTGTCCACCTTGGGTACAAATATCTGTAAGTGTACCAGGTTAATTTTCAAATGACAGACATAGAATTCATTCTGGGATTCTTCTTGAAGGTTTTTCCTCTTGGTGACATGTAGTAGAGCTTGTGTTCCATTGGCACTACCTTTCAGAATTTAGGATTAGCTCTGAGCTGCAGTGAGCCACCCGTCTGAGGATGATTGAGCTAATCATTTGGTTCCAGTTAAATTTTGAGTGTTCAGCAGCTGTGGCTGGAAGTGATCCTAATCAGTCTTGTTCACAGCCTCAGACTATCAAATAGGAGGCTTCTTCTAGTCAACACAATTCAAAACAAATTTGCTTTTGTAGGCAATTCCATAATGGGCAAGTCACATAGTCCTTCTCAGGAGGATCTGGTATGACTTTTAAAAAAATTCTTGCATACAACACATATTAAGAGATTAGAGTTTGCAAAGCTTCTCATAAAAGCTGGCTCAGGAGGATGCAGTTGTTACAGCTGAAAAGGACCTTAAAGATCATGCAGTCAAATATTCTTATTTACAGATGAGGAAGCTGAGCTCTGGAGAGGGTTTCACTAGATCACACCAGTAAAGCTGGGCATCAAACCCAGATCTTCTAACTGATTGTCCAGGACTCTTTCAAATATATTTTCTTGCTTTCATCCTTTGGATGTCCAAGGCTACAGCTCCTATAGATCGTTGCTAGAGCTCAGAAGCTGCTTTGCCAAAGTCTGACACATGAGAGGAATCAAATGTTTTCAAGTCTACTGTCACTACCCAGGGCAAGCTGCTGAGCTAACCCAGTCTTATTTGCATTCAGCATCTCAACTGAAATCAGCTTAACAAGGACCAGCTGTACACCATGAACTAATCACTTTATCAAAGACTGAGGCTGTGGTTTTAACCAATCTCATGATAATAGAGAGATCATCAACCCCTGTACTGGAAACCTCAAGGGTAGCAGGCATAATTTATAGGCAAACTCTCTCTCATTATTAACATTTTAACTAGGAAACATGGAAGAATGCCCAATTCAGAAGCTATTATATTTTCTAGGGGTCTACACAAATCACTTCAGCTGTGGGAATATGCTCAGTACTTGAACCAAATGTAGAGAAAATGCTCTGAGCCATAAACACATCTTGGGATTGGCAAAATTCAAATGAGTTTCCCTCAAGAAGGGCATTCTGAACCTATTTTTTTTACCTTTGACAGTCTGATGAAGCGTATGGACCACTTCTCAAAATAATGTAATCAAATGCATAAAATATATCACTTTGTAAAGGAAACCAATAATTAGAGGAGATAAAGATGCAATTTCTTTCCTGATATAAAGTTCACGGACCCCATGAAATATAGCCATAGATACCAAGGAGTCCTTGAAAGATAGGTTAAGAACCCTACCTTATTAAACCTATTTGACAGCAGGTCTCTTGCCTAAAGAACAGTCCTGCTTTTTAGAGCAAATACAAGCCATTGCATTCCTGATCTTGTGACCAAAAGGAATTTTGCAGAGAAGCTACAACAACTTAGAGTCATCTAGAAACTGATCTTCTTTTTTCTTCCTAAGAATATTTCAATAAAGCCTGTCTTAGCAAACAAGTCATGACTATGCTTTATTTGTGTTAAACTATAGGAATCCTCTAAAACCAGGATCAAGACATTAGGGGAACCCAGTTAAGCCACCAAAGTGTATTATGAGTAAATACTTTATTCTCCATATATTTTTTCCTAGGACTTCACTTAGCTACCTTCACCCTTCAGGGAGGAAGCATTTTGCTGAATCATTTAAAGAGTAATAAGGGAAGTAACTATTGCCAGGGGATATAAGCCTGGCCACAAGCCTATCTCTTTTGGACAGAACTAGCTTAACAAGAAGAGTGAAAACCTGCCCTACATAAACCCTTGACTCAGGGAGAAGGATGCAGTTACAATTATCTGGTTATCCTGGGGAATTTTCCTTTCCCAGGGTTTTCTCTATTCTCTGCTGATAAGATATATATGTATATATACACATATATATGTATATATATGCATATATTCACAAATTCACATGTAAATATATTTAATAAATATATTTATTCACATGATGCACATATGTATATATATATATATATATATATTCCCACTTGAATTGCTTTTTATTGAGCCTGATACAATGAGAATGTTTTGTTCCTCTGCCTTGCCCTTATGTTACAGTATTTCCCTAAAAATCTCTCAGCTGAAAAAAATGCTCAACTTGGACACTTTTTCCTCGAGTATGGAAGTGATGAGAGCATAAATTAGAAGCAAATTCTGATATTCAAAAATAAATTTTGACAAAGATGAGAGAAAAATCAGAGGAGAAGTGATTCATTCAAGGTTATAGAGTTAAAACTGCTCTTTGTGTTATCAGAGATTCCTTACATCAAATCCATCATAGGTCAATGATCCACTGATCCTGGTTTCTTCTATAATTGGGTAGCTAGAAACGAAAATAAGTTGCTGATTTCAAACAAGTTAGCTAAAAGCTAAAAAAGATCTGCTTAGGCTCACATTCCTTCATCACTTTCTAACAGCATGTTATCAACTAGCTCTCAGCAGTCACTGAGATTGTGTTAATGAATTGTTTTCTGATTCCTGCAATCAAGATCTGATCTTTCCTCAGCCAGCTGATAAATAAGCAAAACCCTACACTCATGAATTTGCTATTTTCCCCCATGCTTCAGCTATTAGAAGATGTTTGTCTTTGTTGCTGATACATCTTTGGCCTAGGAGGTTATTACAGCAGCCTAGGGTTAAAGGAACCTCAGGATTTTGTTAATCACATAACAAGGCAGGAATCTCCTCTAACACATATTTTAAGGGATCACCCAGTTTTCATTGGAAAATTGACAATAGTAGAGAACTCTCAGAGGCAGTGTGGTATAATGGAAAGACCATTGGATTTGGATTCAGAATTTCTAGGCTTGAATCCTGGCTCTGCTATTCACTTTCTTTAGCCAAATCACCTCACCTTTAGGCTCCATTTTCCTCAAATACAAAATGAGACATTGGTACTAGTTAATCTCTGGGGTCCCTTTCAGCTCCAAGTCTATGATCCTATTATTTTCCAATATAAACTACTTTCCCTTTGGGCAGCCCTACTTATCAGCAGACAATTGGTTTTCTCTTTGATATTAGTACTAGTCCTGTCCTTTTAGTGTTAAGCCAACTAAATCCTATTCCATTAAGTATTATGATATATTAAGTATTATGATACTCAGTTTACCTGGTTGTATTCCAATCTTAATTTGAGGTTATTTTTAGTTCTGCTATGTATAGGTAGAAAAGACAAGTTTTAGAATACTGTTCACCCCTTTGAAATCTTAATTTCCCAGGACTTCATTCTTTGCAATCCATATTGTTTCATTTCATGATTGACAGACTCAACAGTCTGTCATAGTGAATATGGAACTAGGGGACACAGGTGATTTCTTTCTGAGGGAAGAATTTACTAAGAAGTTGATGGCTTATTTTTCAGGTTCTTATGTCTTTCTTGAATCATCAAATACTGGAGCTGAAAGGAAGCTTGGAAATGATCTCATGCCACCTTTTCATTTTACATTTGGGAGCCAAAGGCAAGTGACTTTCTTAAGGCCTTACAAACTAGTAAGTAGAAGAGTCAGGACTTAATAATAGCTAATACTTCCACATCCTTAAGATTTTGACTACATTATGTTGTTGTTTTATCAAAATACTCCTAAAATTAAAGTGAAAAGTGTAAAGGCTATTATTTGATTCCTCACTTTCATATTCCAATTTCTCAGTGTTTTCTATCACATTGTAGACATCTCTTTGATTTTCTTATTTATCTCCCTAGCTTTAAGCTTTGAGCTCAGTGAGCAAGATTTTTATTACTGTTTACTTATGATTTGCATTATATAACAATCCAGGACAGAAGATTCTTTCCACTGAAATGGAATGGAGTTCCCAATGATTTGTTTCTAATACATAATATTTAGGAAAATTGTCTACCCTCTTTGTAGGTAGTCTGTAGGGAGCAGCATTGGTTGCAGTCAGTAAGAGGTAAAGGGAGAAACTTGAAGAGAGGAAAAGAGCACAAAGCAAGTTGATACAAAGTACATTTGACATGCCTTATATTCAGGATTTTCTGCACCATAATTCTCTAAAAGCAAAAAAGTCCTACTCTTGAATAGCATCTAATAAGTTTCCCTTTCTTTCAGTTCACTGTCTTGGGCTCCAACCAATACAAAGACTAAGAATCCTTTGGAGCAGTTTCCTTGTTATAAAACAGAGGGATAGAATTGCATTACGCTGAAAGTAACCTCATAGTAGCTGCCAAGGGGCTTTAGGACATGTAAGAATTACTAACTGATGGGGCTTCATGAGGGTGTATATGGAAACAGATAGAAGAATTTCCAATTTTATAATAAAAAATAAAGCACACTAACATGGAAAATCATAGTCATTCTATGTGCGTACACTATGACCATATTCTCTATTCTAAAGATAAGTAAGCCGGGGAAAGCTGGTTAAGACTTACTGGCATGGTATGTGTTAAAATAGCATAGAGGATAATCAGTGAGACCTGGATTCAAGTCTAATCTTTTTCTATAAATATTTAGCTATATGACCCCATGGAATTTCTTTAATCTCTTTGATATTCAATTAAATAAAATTAAGGGGTTAGTTTAGGTGGTCTCTAAGTTCACTTCCAGTTTGGAATCTATGATCCTCTTTGAAATCATTTCTGCTTTACAACAAAAAAAGACTCAGAGTTTTTAATGGACTACAATGTTCAATGAGTCAATAGTAGTTGGCAGCAAGGGAAGTCAATGAGTTGTTGAACTGTATTAACAAAAAAGATGATAATAGTAGTAAAGGTACTCCAATGTTCTTGATCCTGAGAAGACCACATGTAAAATAGTGTATTCACTTCTAGGTGCTTTATTTTAGGAAGGACATTGACAAGTTAGTACACATTCAGTGGATGGTGATGGGGATGATATGAAGATTGAAAATTATGCTATATGAAGACTGACTGAAGTTCCAGGAATATTTAGCTTGAAGAAGCTATGACTTTGGAAATGACAGGTGAAGGGAGATCATAGATGTATATAGCTGGCATAATAAAGCAGCATAGGATTTAGTCTACTTGACCTCAGTAGGCAGAAAAGGGGCAATGGATGGAAACTCTAGAGAGGAATATTTAGATTTCAAACAAGGTTAAATTTCCAAACAAACTGAGCAACCCAAAAATAGATTATAGCTCCTTGAGGGCAGGGATTGTCTTTTACCTTTCTATGTATCACCAGTGCTCCAGAATGTGGTTGGCACACAGGAGGCACATAAAGGCTTGTTGACTGATTCACTAGAATGGTTTGTCTCAGGACACCAAGAGTTCCCTATCACTGGAAATCTTTGAGCAGAGGCTAGATGACCACCTGTCCAGGATATCAGAGAGCGAATTCTTTTTCATATGACAAAAATAACAATAAACATTTACAAATTGCCTATTGGTCCATAACATCAGGGATAAAAAGACAAAAATGAACAAGTCCACCCTCTCGGAGTTTATATTCTACTGGGAGGAATATATCACATAAACATATATGTATAATTAAAGGCACATATTTGTGGGCAATGGGGAAAGGAACAAGAGCTTAAAGAATATTTGAGGAGGGGTAGATACTCAAGGAAGGAGGGTTTGATAGACCTGGGTAGGCTACACAGAGGAAGTGGCATTCAAGCTGAATTTTCAAGGAAGACAAGCATTCTAAAAAGTTTAGAGGAGGAGGAAACATAGCAGGCAAAGGGAAGGGATGGTCTGTGCAAGCAGACAGGATATGGTATGTTGAATTTTGGGAAGAGTTTGATTACTGGGAGTCCACTTTGATTGAAATGCAGAGTATATATTGAGGGTGGGGTGGGATGGGAGGAGAGGAATAGTGAAACAAGACAGGATGTGATAGGCTATAAATGCCAAATGAAAATAAGGAAATGATTTTTGGTTGTTTTCCATTTGTATGTCTAGTACCTGGTACAATCCTTTATATAAGATAGATGCTTAATTGTTGAATTGATTTGAATCATATATGAATCCAAAGATTTTTGAACAACATTGTAAACCTAATAGAATGGATTTACCGTGAAGCAGGGATCTATTGTGCAGTTAACCTGGAGTTACCTGACATGAGGAATGCTAAGCAGTCCAGGAGTGAAAGTGGAGAAATTACAGTTACCCAGAGTTGGCAATTGTTGAAATAGACTTGGCTTGGAGCCAAACATACCAATTCTATTTTTTATTTTTTGCAGATGATAGTCCTTGAAGCACTTGAAGGCAGCTATCATGATCCTCTTAAGTTTTATAACTGAACTTTAGTCTGACTGCTTCTTCCAATCATCATGGTTACTCTGAATTCCTTTTCTGACTTATACAGGTTCATCTTCTCCTTCACCCTTCCTTTTGAACTTATCTATCAACTTAATAAGACAGTTCTCTTTTCAATTACCATCCATATGAAAATGAAACAGTGATGGACCCAGTTTGGCTATGTTATTTGGCAGCAACAAGGAGGTTGATCCTTTAATATATGATACTCAAGGTATGATCCTGGACTTGATCAGACACTCCCTTAAGGGGTATATGAATTAGCGCATTTCAAGGGGATGATACTAAAGACTTATATTTCTGTTATTGTCACTGGCCAAATCCTTTAAAGAATGAGTTTGGGCTTTTCACATTTCACCCAGTTTCCATTTGATTAAATCCATACATCTATTTTTTCTCATTATTTCTAATGGACTAAGGCTCTACCTTTGCTTCCAGTTCTAGTCTTTCTTGATGTATTTCTGTTGCACAAATATACTACCCTTATCATTCTCCCTTATTCACCCTGTGCCCCACCCTTCACCTCTACTTTTTCTCTCAAGCATGTGTTAGAGCTGGCTATATTCATAGATTTTGAGCTAAAAGTGATTTTTAATGATCTAACAAACCTATTACTTTATAGATGAGAAAACTGAGACTTCAAGTGGTTAGGTGACTTCCCCAAGGTCACACACATAATAACTGTAGAATTGGGAGTTAAACCCAGGTCTTCTGAATTCTAGTTTCCAGCTATATCATGCTGTCATTATTATGTCATGGATTGTAATGGCTCTGGGGCCCTCAGAAGATTCATGACTAACATATGTAGCAGAATTAGCCCACCTAGGTCATCCCTTTACTACTACCAATATAAACTGTACATTCATGACATGAGTACCTAGACAGAAATATCATCATGTTGCTTTTCCTAAGGGCTTCTGCTATTTTACACCAAATACACCCAGAAAATAATCCTAGAAATTGAATACTTTCTAGATAGTAATATGATAGACATAACATCTATAGTTCTCAAGAGCCCCCAAAAAACAAAAGAAGCTTCATAACTATTCTATTATATAGACTGTTTATCTCAAAGGGATGGAGCAGCATTCATCATGAAAGACAACACAAAACCCAGGAGATGGCTGGCAGATTGGTGGAGCCAAAGAGGTTAATTTCAAAGAGTCTCTGAACATAGAATGATTCATTTCATACATCTCAGTGGCAAGTAGCATAGCACTACTTTTAGCATAGTCAGTTGCTTTGTATATGCTCTGTCTTTCTCAGAAAGTCCTAGTGAGTGATGAAGTTACACATGGATTCACATGCAAATTTAATTTTCCAGGAAACACACAACTGGTTGGAGCATGATCCAGATTTTTTTTTCTCTTCCTAGATAGTGGTAAGGAGAGACAATGGAGCCTTTGGCAGTAGGGAAGAGCTTGATGCATGCTAGAGTCAAGAGTAGAGCTGGAAAGTCTATAACAAAAACTTGGCTTCCTGAAGGTTAATGATAGCAAGAGAATGAGCTTTGCAAATGACAGTTTTCATTTTAGAGATGAACACCAAATCCGTGGGAGGGAAATGCAGTAAACAGCTTTGAGGATGAATTCAGGAAGCACATCTAATGTGCATATTTACATAAGACTCTTGATAAGAGCCACCATTACTTAGAAGGAAAACCCAGCTGCTTATTAGTAACTAGATTTTCCCATGTTTCTCTCTTCTTCTTGAGAGCTTCATTTCAGATGAGAGTTCTTTTTTTTAATAGCATAATTATAAAGTAAGAGAAGGCCAGAGTTAGAAGGGGCCATTGAATCCAGTGTCCACTGGAAAGGGCCTTGGAGATCAACCAGTCCCACATTTCTTTGTCCTTCATAATCGAAGCATCAGGAGACATGGAAAAAATTGGGTAAATAGTTATAGTGGGGTTGGAGCCCAGAATGCCAACAACTCCCACAAACTTTAAGATGCCTGCTTTAGTCCAAGACATCTTTGTTTTTAGGTATCTATGTCCATGTTCCTAGTTCTCCCAAGTTATTAGTCCCTAACCTCATTAAGAGATTATCTACACTGTATTGTGCCATCTGTATAGTACCTTCTATACTTGTATTCCTTCAGAAATGGTCAAATGACCCTTGAGTTGACTGGTTTTGGTTCCAGGCACCTACATTGTACTCTTGCCTATTGGGTTATCTCTATGTGACTGTTAAGTCTTGCTTTGACCATACCTTCATTAAGTTGGTAATGACCTTTAACTGTGAACCCTGAAATATTACCTCCCAATTATAGAGGAGAGGCCCACAGTGGTGTAACACTTTCTTCAAAGTGACGTAATTTATCAAATATTTTTGGTTAGGTGGAACCCTAAATCATAAAGTCATGGAATGTTAGAGCTAGAGGGACTTTGGAAATAGAAGATGGAATATCAGATGTGGAATGTATCCTAGCATATAGAGTATTCTGGACATGGAACATAAAGCCATCACTGGGAAAGCTCGGACAGGCCCTGTAATCCCAACTCCCCTGTGTGGCAGAGGGTTGGAAGATGAAGTCTTGAGAAGTGAAAAGATTTGTCCAAGTCAACATAATTTATCAGGCATTGCTGAACAGGATGGGCCACTGGATCCCAAAATCATGAGAGCTGTTGATAACATAGAAAATACAGTGTGAGACTTGGATAGGTTCCTATAGACTAACTAAATCAACCGCCTTTCATTTCACAAAGGAGAAAACTGAGGCCCAGAGAGAAGTGACCTTTTTGAGGTTATTCAGTCAGATTGTGGGTAAAGTCTGGTCTCTTCACTCCCAGTTTCTGATAGATCTTAGATTGTGCTAATGAATCAATTCTGCTGAAATTTATTGAGGGCAGTGAACCAGAAAGGATATCATAGAAGAATCTGATGATGTCACCTCAAGGCTAGCTGAATTTGTTGAATTGATGGGCTATTAGAAATTGCTTGTAGATATTTGTCTTCTCCAATAGCAAGCTCAGCATTTCTGACATCTAAAATGTTCTTTTTTTCTGGTTTACCTGTCTGAGTAAAGAGCAGCATGGAGTCAGTTACTGTCTGGAAGAAGGACATTTTCACATTATATTTGAGACTAAATATATGGGAGTGTTTTACCATTTTTCCCCTGCCAACTGTATTCTCTTCAGTGTTTATTCATTTGCTCCTATGTAGAATCTTACATCTGCAAGGGATATTAATGTTTCATCCAACCTTCTTATTGAATGGAGCAGGGAACTGAAGCTCACTGGGATTAAATGATGTTCTTAAGGCCATGTAACTCATTAGTGGCAGAAGCTGGACTAGATCCAAAGCCCCAGATTCAATGATCTTTCACTTCCTTACAGATTTACTTTCCACAGGCCCTGTCTTGAGGAGTATTTGATGCCCTCCAGATCATGAATGTCATGCCTGTCTGAAATGAAATAATAATTTAAAAAAAGATGATGACATGGGTACATCTTGGTGAACATGCTCATGAAGGCTTGGGGTGAAGGTGACAGGCAACAATTTTTGGCAAACTGCCCTATTGGATCCAGGTTTAGGAGAGAGTGTTAGAGTAGCAGCTGAAACTTTCAGACATGGTCTTGGAATTACTTCGTGAGGAACCATTGGAAGTGAGGTCTAGGGATAGGCGTTTAGCTTTTGAGCCATCTTCCAGTTCATCTTCATTCATCCCAACAACTGAAGAGACAGTGGTTTCAATTCTGTTGGCCTTATACATGCTGCCTTGGGTTTGCAGATAGCGGGTGGACTTCATTTCAAGACCCTCATATTCTGTAGCATCGATGAATGGGCAACACCGGAAGGCATGCTTAAAGCCAATACGAAATCTGTCAAGGCAATAAACCCAATTCAATTAAAGAAATATTTATGAAACATACATTATAACAAAGACATCAGATTAATCTCCACACAAAACAAAAGAAAATTGTTCTAATCTTCCAAGAGTATATTCTATTGGGGTCTCTAGCATCATAAATAATGTCATATAATGTGGATACAATTAATAATAATACAGAATAATTTTAAGAGGAAGATTATACTAGTAATTAAATGGGGAGGAGAGTCAGGAAAGTTCATGTAGGAGATACCACCTGAGGCATTCTTTGGAGGAAGATAGGAGTTCTCTCTCAACAGGAGAGAAGGAAGAAATTTATTCCATTTGGGAGGAACTGCTTGGTCAAACACACAGATGTAGAAGGTTAGCATCATGTATGGAGATCAACTAGTACTTTCAGTTTAACTAGACCAGATAGTGCAAAAAGAAAAACAATATGACATAAAAATTTTAAAGTATCATGAAAGTCAGACTATGGAGATCTTTGAATGTCTGGTTAAGGAATTTATATTTTAAACTAGAGGCAATAGGAATCAACTGAAAAGTATTGAATGTGGTGGGTAATATGGTCAGATAATAAACAGCTAGAATAGCCACCATAAGGATGTCATTTTGATTCTGTGATCTCCTGAATCTTTGTTTAGATGATCTCTAAGGTCCTTTCCAGACCTAAATTTATTACCATAAGGTCCTAAAATTACCTTCTTCTGAGTACTATTAATTTGCATACCTACTAATTATTTGGCACATCATCATCAAAAACCTATATTTCCTGTATTTACAGTTATCTTGGAGGCAGCATTATTCAGTGGAAAGAGCATTCTGACTTGGTGTCAAAGGATCTGGGCTTGAAACTTGACTGTCATTCACTACATAAATGACTGGAAAATTTACTGATATATTCACCTCAGACAGTAGTCAGAGGATTTCAAGTTAAATATTAGAGATCATTCAATCTAGCCCATTTGTAGGTGAGAACACTGGGACCCAAATTGGAAAATAATTCTCAAAAGGTCACACAAGTAGTAAGTAGCAGAACTGTGATTTGACTCTCATCACCTGATTCCAAATCCATTTTTTACTGAATGATAACTTTCATCATCTTAAATTCATTGTGAGCAGGGAATGGGCAATTCTTTGTGCTTGTATCCTCACTAACTAGCACAGTGCCCTATACAGAAGAGCTATTTAGTAATTAGTCACTTAGTTATTACTTGTTGATTGACTTCTGTCAACTAGAAACTATTTAGAGTTAGGCAGCACATCTCATTCTCTCCTATTTCCTTCATACTGTCTTCGCAAAGCAGATACTCAATATTTGTTGGTTTATCATTCAATTCTCAGCATAAAAAGAATAGGTTTGAAAATCAAGTTGATTAAACATGTAATTATTCAGTCATTTTTCAATGGTGCCTGATCCTTCATGACCTCATTTGGGGTTTCCTTGAAAGAGGTACTGGAGTGGTTTGCCATTTCTTTTTCCAGTTCAGTTTCCAGATGTGGAAACTGAGGCAGACGGGGTAAAATGACTTGCACAGGATCACAGAGCTAATAAGTGTCTGAAGTTTAATTTGAACTCAGATGAATCTTCCTGATCTCAGGCCCAGTGGTCTATACACTATGCCATCTAGTATGGAATTCAAATTCCAGGTTCTAAAGCAGGCCCTCTAAAGGGGCTTCCTGGACACCAGAATTGTACACTCAGGCATTTTCTCTAGTTGTTCCCCATGATTGAAATATTCTCTCCTCTCTTCTACCTAATTACTTTTCTGGCTTCTTTAAATCCCAAGTAAAACCTCAAAAGCCTTTTCTAATGCTTCTTAATTCTAGTGCCTTCCTTCCACTAATTATTTCCTATTTATCATCTATAAATCTTGATTTGTATATATTTCTTTGCATATTGTTTCCCTCATTATATTATGAAATATTTTGGGCAAGGACTAGCAGTTGCCTTTTTGTATCTCCAGTGCCTAAAATATAAGTGCTAAGGGCTCACTTGCTTTTCTGGGCCCAGAAGAACTATAGGGATTTTGGGGGAGTTTAGAGTGATAGGGGTGTTGGGGGTAGAACAAAAAAAGGCTATAGTGGTTAAGTACTGAAACAAGAATGGAGAAATTATACATGGAGTCATTTGCCCTTCAGGGAGCTTTTTCCTTATGACTAAAGGGGAATAGATGTGATGACTGGCAATTCAAGAACCAACAGGAAACAGCTGCTTTAGTAGGGTAGGGCATAAGCTGTAAGAAAATAGTTAATTCAAAAATGAGACAAAAAATATGCATGTCTGAGATATCAAAATAATAATGAGACATAGTGTGGAACAGTAGATAGAAGCTGGTCTTGGAGTCAGAAGGCCTGGGCCACAAGACCTGGCTCTGACACAGTCTGGCTGTCTGACTCTGTGTAAGGAACTAGGTACCCAGGTACTGTATATAATGGCTAGTCATAGAAGAGTCTCAGCCTGGCAGCCACAGAGGGATTTCAATTTCAGAAATTGCCTGCATTGTTGAAATCACAAATCTGGACTAGGGAAAAATGTACATATTTTCATTTCATTGCTTTCCTTTCTTTTTAACCTGTGAGATGGATAGTTCAAGGTGCATTGTTGTTCTGTTTTTGCCACTGTTCCCATACTGGTTGGTTTTTCTTGTCTTACTCAGATCTACTTTCTCATCATTTCCACTTTTTGTCAATAGTTCTGCTCTAGGATCAAGCAGAACCAGTCTATTACCTCTCATACATTACTATTCTTTTTCTTTTCTCTCTCTCTCTCTCTCTCTCTCTCTCTCTCTCTCTCTCTCTCTCTCTCAGCTTTTGCAAGGCAATAGGGTTAAGTGGCTTGCCCAAGGCCACACAGCTAGGCAATTATGAAGTGTCTGAAGCCATATTTGAACTCAGGTACTCCTGACTCCAGGTCCAGTGCTCTATCCACTGCACCACCTGGTGTCCCCATACGTTACTATTCTTTCAAAAAAAAAGAAAAAAAAGATTGACTGATACACAAATGGGAGTAGCTAGGTGGTTCAGTGGTTAGAGTGATGGACCTAAAGTAGAAAGATAACTTTTTGAGTTCAAATTCAGCCTCAGATACTTATTGACTGGGTGAGCTTGGGCAAGTCACTCAACCTTGCTTGCCTCAGTTCCTCATCTGTAAAATGAACTAAAGAAGGAAATGGCAAACCATTCCAGGAAAACATCAAATGGAGCATGGAAAATCAGACTCAACAGAAAAAAGAAGACTTTACAATAATATACAAATCTAATCATGGTAGTCTTCTCTTTAAGAGGCTTCAATAATTCCCTATTGCTTTAGGGATAAAATACAAATCTCTTGGCATTCAAATTCCTTCACAATCTGCCTCTAACTGATCCTTACAGACTGATTTCAGATCATTCCCCTATATACATTCACAATTCTAGTCAAATGTTCCCCCATCCCCCTTCTGGTTTTAGTGCTCCCCAATAGAAATAACTAATGTTTATTTTGGATATATTTGCTATTTATTTACACCATTCACATCTTGCTGTTTCCAGAAGATGGTAAGTTCTGGAGGACAAAAACTGTTTTACTTTTGTCTTTCATAAAAAAATGTTTTCAATTTTGAATTGAAATATTTAAAATATAGTCTCCAAGGTCCCCAAGTCTTTTCTTCTCCAGGTTAAATAGTCTAGGTCTCTGACTCCCAAGTCTGTCCTCCTCCAAACTGTTTTAGATGCTCCTAATGACCTTTTACATCTTTGGTTCCAACCAGTGAGGGTAAGTCCAGTGGCACATGGCAGAAGAATGAAGGCAGAAAAACAGTGAGAAGAAAAGGGGGGGGGGAGGAACCTGAGACTATAAGAAATAAGGCAGAAACAAGCAGGAAAGAGGAAGAAAGAGAAGTGAAAAAGGTGAGTGTGGTAGAGATCAGTGGGTATGGGGATGACACAACACAAGGGATTGAAGACTCCAACTAAGAATTAGAATCTTTCTCCTTCCTTTAGACCCCTTTCCATTGAATCCATGTGCAGTGGAACAGAGTAGGGAGGAGTAATAGGGAAATTGGAACTCTACCTATCATTGAGGCAGCAGTAGATGATGGGGTTGTACATTGTGGAGCTCATGGCCAACCACATGATGGCCAGGTAAACTTGTTGAATGAACTTCTTCATAGAAAGGTCCGGATTGATGTAGGGCAGGAGAAAGAAGATATGGAAGGGTAGCCAGCAGATGGCAAATGTGCAGACCACCACAATCATCATCTTGACCACCTGCCAAGAAGACAATCATGAATGACATTATCATGAGAAACCTTTCTCTCCTTATGTATATCTCCTTTCTCCTTCTCTAGCTTTTTTCCATTTGTCCCTTGTAGGTTCCTACATGGTTTAATGAAGACAGTCTACTTTGTCTACCTTTGTCAAGTTTCCCACCTGGACACATTCTTTCTTTAAGCTTCTTGTAGCTTCAAGTTCATCCCTTCTCTCTTCTTCCTCAACTCCACTTTAACTCATTTTCCACATTGTTGCCAAAGTGATTTTCCTAAAGAACATCTTCAAAGACTCCCTCTTAATTCCAAATCAAATAGAAAGTCTTTTGTTAGACTTTTGAAATTTTGTACAGTTGCCAAGGTCCTTTACTACCTTCCTACATGCTACGTCCCTCCCCAAACTTTAGAACCAAGCTATCCAGTTGGATTACTTTTCCTTCCAAGCAACATGCCATCTTCTATCTTTGTGCCTTTGTAATGGCAGTTCTATATATTTGGAATCCTATTTCATTTATAATACTTGTCTCTTTCTAAGATTCAGTTCACACTCCTCTTCCTCCAAGTGGAGGCCTCTCAGCTAGTAAGGCCATTTTCTCTAAGCTTATTTTCCATCTATTTTGTATTTAATTTCTAAATATTGTCTTCTTCATTATAATGTAAGCATTTGAGTGAAGGGATTTTTTTCCCTTGAATTCTCAGGACTTGGCAATGTCTGGCACATAATAAGTATTTGATTAATACTTGTTGATTGACTGATTCTTAACTGCCTGGGTTAGTACCAAAGGGGCTTGTTTTAGGATGGCAGAAACTTACCTTGCGCTTGGCAGATACTTGTTCATGATATCGGTCAGAGGAGTCCCCAGGAATCTCACTCGCCCAAAGGGTGATTCCCACTACGGTATATGCATAACCGATCACAAACAGAGGGAGGAAGTAGATCAACACAGTCACACAGATGTGGTACCTATAGTAAGGCAGATAGTAATCCAAATGAAAAGGTGAATTGGGAAATTTGAGAGGGAAGACTGAAGCCCCATAGGCTGAGGATTAGTGGCTTCCTCCCTGAAACTTTATTATTACATAATGGATTTGGATTTTCAAGGTAAACCTTATACTAGCTGATAAGCTCCTTGGCATAGTATTATCATTCACGAAGGTGATACCAGGTGAGAGGTGAGACCCTGGGCTTATCTCACACAACCTAATTATTAGTTGGCTTTTTTGATTTTTTTCTACAGTGGAAATTGAATGCAGATTAATCAGCCTACTAAGCCTTTTATTTTTAAGATAACTCTTTTTTAAAGAAAATTTCACTTTGACCACATCTGAGTAGTCCTAATCAATACTAGGGCAAAACCTAAAGTCCTGTATGCTTCACCACAGTATAGAGGATGCTGTTTAGAATTAATTTTTAAAAGGATACAGAAACAAGTACAAGCTAACTTTTTGCTACTAATTCCACTTTTATTAACTTGTAATCATCTAACCTGGGTTTCTTTTTTCTTCTAGAAAAACCTCCACCTCTTCCCATCTTTAGTGCTTCAGAGTATAATGAAGCCGTTCTACAGCCTTTTGCCATGCCAACCCTAGTATGGGCATCCAAAGTTCTTGCTGGGTTTTCTCTTGGTGTTAAATCAGATTTGTTTATGTCATAGCTTCTTCACACTAGTGCTCTGGTTTTTCTCCTTAAAGAAGGATGTTTAATTGAACTTTGGGAAACCTTAATTGTATTTTTGATACTTCTATCCCAACCTCCAAACACTGATAGTTTAAAAAAACCCTTATTTTCCCTTTTTCATATTATAGAAGGGAAAAAAGTCATATGTAATTGTGCCTCTGATTTTTATATCAAGATCCATGATAATTTTTTCTTATTCAGGGAAAAAAGTTACTATGGCAACTACATTTCAATTTCAGTTAACTGTAGTTCCCCCTTTCCCCTATACATGTGCTTGTATGCATTCACACACATTTTCCTTTTAAAGATTCGCTTATTTGTTAAGTCTTGCAACTGTAAAACATTTCGAGGCTCATTTTGATTATGTAAGAGCATGTTTATTATTACTATTAATACCATCATCAATAATATCTGACATTTACATATCACTTTGTAAAGTTTTCAGAACACTTTATATAGATTATTTAATTTGATCCATATAGTAATCCTTTGAGGTAGGTACTGTTATTATCCCTATTTTGCAGATGTGGAAACAGAGACTCAGAGATCTTAAATGACTTGCCCAGGGCTAATGATAATGATAATGTTTGTCCTTCATTCTTGAAGAAAACCACAACATCAGGAAGGTGATAGCATGATAAGCCCAAAAATCGGATTTGAGTGAGGAGGGACTGTGCAAGTCACTAGCCTCATTTTCTCCTCTAGAACCAACTGGATCCAATGACCAGATATAAATCAGGATGATTGGAGATGGCCCTGAATATGAGGCAATCAGGGTTGAGTGACTTCCCCAAGGTCACACAGTTAGTGAAAGTCTGAGATTGGATTAGAACTCCCATCCTCCTGACTCCAAGACCAGTACTCTATCCACTGTACCATCTAGCTGCCAAGGCTACAGAGCTAGTAAATGCATGCTATGAGTTGGAATTTGAACACAGGTCTTTCTGAATTGAAGTTGAGAACTCTAGCCACTATGTGGTGATTCTACAAAGGAGACTGCTCAAACTGTATCCAAATTTTACCAAAATGCAAATCAAATTCTCCAAATCCTTCAAGTCTCATGTCAAGTCTTACCTCTTCTGTGAATCCATCTCTTGTAGTTCTAGTCAGAATTAATGTTTTCATCCTAATGATGATATGATTATACCATATACATTGTTCCTTGATAATGGTGTATCTAGCATTTTCTTACATGAAAGAACATTATCATGGTCCTCTTCAAGAATGGAGGACAAGCAACAGTCTTAAGTGTTCCTTCCTCCCTCCCTCCCTTCCACCTTCTCTTCCTCCCTCCTTTCCTCCCTGCCTCTTTGTTTAATGCTTATTCAGTTGGATTGGAAAATATTCACCAAGTTGTGAATGACATTCCTCTGTACTCTGCTCAATCATGTTCAATTCTATTGGATGAATTTATTGAAGGTTTTAACAAGCTTGAGTGTCTCAAAGATAGTGATCAGCAACTTGAAGGAATTTGAAACTGTGTAGAAGGATCAGTTTAAAGAACTGAGGATGTCTAGCCTGGATACAAAAAGGTAGGGTTTGTGTGTGTGTGTGTGTGTGTGTGTGTGTGTGTGTGTGTGTGTGTGTGTGTGTGTATGTGTGTGATAGGCGATGATAATGATAACTATCTTCAAGTATTTGAAAGTAAGACATGAAGAAAAGAGATGTGACTGATTTTGTTTGACTTCAGAAGGAAGAACTAGGAGCAATGGGTACAAATGATGGTATGCAGGCAGATTTTAGTTTAATGTGAAGAAAAATTTTCCTCTCAATTACAACTGTTCAGAAATGGAATGAGGTGCCTCAGGAGGTAGTGAATTTGTTATCCCTGGAAATCTTTAAGTGAAGGCTGGATATGTATCTAAGCTTGTGTGTAAAGCATCATGTTAAACACTGGGAGAGAGTCAAACATGAGCTTCCTGCTAACTTCCTCTATTTCTATCATTTTTCTTGGTGGTGTTATTATGCACAGTCAGTGAAGTATGCTTCCATTTCTTCCTTCAGTTTAGGAGTAACCCTGAGATCTCCAAGGCTATGCACAAAATGTCTGAACTCTGTCAGGTCCTCCCAAACTAGAGATGCTTCTAGCCAGTGATACTTAATGATTTCGGAAACTTGCACAAGTGACATTGAAAGACCTACTCATTAATCATGATGTGAAAGTAATATAAAAAATTAAAAAGACAATGTCAGTTTATCCAGGAAGAGAATTAGTTATTATAGTAGCTCACAGATGGAATTCATTGACAATGGTGATCTGGTAGCTTCCTGGTTTAGCGTAGTCCTCCTGATAGTCAGGTGCAAAGTTCAGTTGCTACTAACAGTGGTACATTGTTAAATTGTTCCTACCTTCTAAAATTATGTCTCTGGTTTTCAATTAGACCTTTTATGGCCTGTATATCCATGCTCACAGGATTGGTTTAACTATGTATGGAGAAGATTGGCATCATAAGAAGATTAGCAAATAGATAATTTTTTTTCATATCAGTTGTCTAATAAGGTAAATTTGAACCCAAAACATTTATTAAGTACTTTCTATGCCAAGAACCATGCTGAGCATTGAAGATACAAAAAGGTGAAAAAACACAGATCCTGTCACTAAGAAATTAGAATTCTAATCTCTAATCATGAATTTAGAGATAGAAATGATCTCAGAATCCATCTAGGACAATCTCCTCACTTTTCATTTAGCTGGTAAGTAGTTAGAGCATTAGATCTAATATTAGAAAGACTTGTGTTTGTATCTTCCCTCAAAGAACAGAGTCACTATGTGACCCTAGGCAAATCATTTAGTTTCTCTGTGCTTGAATTTCTTCATATGTAAAATAGGCATAATAATAGCAGATGTCTCACAGAGTTGTAGTGAAGATCAAATGATATAAAATATGAAAAGCACATTGCAAACCTCAAAATACTATAAAAATGTTTGTTCTTATTATTAGTGAGGAAAGCTGAGACCTGAGGTTCCATAGACAATCTTTCAAAGGAGGAATTTGAATCCAAATCTTCTGAACCCAGAGTCTGTGTTCTCTCTACTGTATCATACCAGCTTAGGTCATAGAAGAGTTGAGGTCCACATTGATGGGAGAATATACAAGAAATCACTGCTCTTTTGGGAAGTGATATGGGTCGTGATGATGATGATGATAGTAATAGAAATAATAATAAAGCTATACATTGAAGTAGAAACCACTTGTAGATTTGAAGTTCTTTTCTTGAACCCAAGTTCATTCTAGGTTGTCAAGACAATAGCATATTGTATCTTCTTAAGTACAACAGAAACAAGTATCCTAAAGACAGAAATAATGTCAATCAATCAAGAAGTATAGTGTAAGTGCCTATTATATGTAAGATACTATGCTAGATTCTGGACAGATAAATACAAGTCCCTTCTTTCAAACTGCTGCTGTTTCAATAGGAGTTTACATTCTAACCATGTAGTAAAGGATTGTTAAGCTTGATATCCCTAAGGGTTCCTGATAGCAGTTTTTCTTATATTATTTTTACCTGCTTTATTAAAATAGTCTCTTTTCTCTCCTAATATTATATTAGCCTGGTTCAAATAGTAGTTGGACTTACCTAATTAGTAGTTAGATGCAGACAGTTAGATGTTATTTCTCCAGTGAAGAGTTCCAGTGGTTGTGTTTGCTTTGAATTGTTTAACATCTTTATCAGTGACTTAGATAAAGGCGTGGATGATATGATTATCAAATTTGTCGATGACATAAAGCTGGGAGAGATAGCTAATATAGAGATGCCATCAGGATTCAAAAATGAACTTGGGAGTCTAGCATTCAGACATTAAAGTGCTAGAGGGTCAAAGTCCCCACCATTTTTCATTTTGTATCCCTATGGTTTAGCATAGATGCTTAGTAAATGCTTGTTTACTGTAGAATCCCAGACTTGGAAGGAACTTCCTAGGCCATTAATCCAACTTGTACCTGACAAGAACCCACTTCAACATAATCATCATGGGGTTATCCAGTTTTTGCTTGAAAGCCTTTACTACCCACTAAAGCAGCTCATTTCACTTTTGGATGAAGCAGCTACCTTATGAGACAGGATATAAAAATCATTCAACTTGTTGACATCAAGAAATGTTGGCTAGAGAGCCAATGTGTGGGATGAAAGCCAGAACTGTCTAATTGTTAGGATTGTCCTTATGTGAAATATAAACTTTGCTCTTTGCCTCTTTTATCTATTGTTCTTATATGTGTCCTTAACAATCAACTAGACCAAATCTATTTCTCTTGGTGTCAGACTTTCAAATGTTTGAACAAAATTATCATGTGTTACCCTTTTCTACCTCCTGCTCAAGGCAAACCTTTTTTCTTTAGGCTGAATATCTTCAGTTTTTTCACCTGACACTTATATGACACGTATTCATTGGACACTGTCATTCCGATTGCTTTTTGGGGGCATTTCCTGTAATTTATGATTATATTCTTCCTAAAATTCAGTATCAAGAAATCTTTGGACGTGGTCTGAGCAAAGTAGAAAATCATGAGCTTCACCACTGTATTAGTCCTAGACCCTATAGTTCTCTTTTTGTTTTGTTTTGTTGGGGTTTTGCAAGGCAAGGGGGTTAAGTGACTTGCCCAAAGTCACACAGCTAAGTAAGTATTAAGCATCTGTAGCTGAATTTGAACTCAAGTCCTCCTGACTCCAGGGCTGGTACCACTGGTATCCACTGTACCATCCAGCTGCCCCCCATAGGTCTCTTAATACAGTTTAAGATTTCCTTAGTTATTTTGACTGTCATGTCATGCTTTTGACTCATGCTGAAGTTACAATCCATAAACAAACTGCTGTCTAGCCATCTGGTGAAGTTGCTCATTTGAAGCTAGGTTTGAAATGTTATATTTATCTCTATTAAAGTTCAGCTTAATTTATCTCTATGTTCTAGCTCGTCAAGATCTTTTTTTGACTTTCACTTGTCCTCTAGAATGACAGCTATTTTTCTAGTCCTTTGATTATCAAGGCATTTTACTGAAGACCTAGAGTGGCAGAGTGGAAAGAACACTTGATCTGGGATCAGAAGACCCTGTTTTACTTCTCTTTACTTACCTTGGGTGGATTATAATTGGTTTCTTTAAGTCCAAATTTCCTTAATTGTAAAATGAAAAAATTGGACCTCATGGCCTCTCAGGTTCCTACAAGTTTTAAATATGTGATCCTATAATCTTAACTTTGTCAATGAACCATTAATGATACATTTTTGTGTTCAGTGATCCAGTCAAATTGACTTTACTCTCCTAGGATCTGGCTCATATTCCTCTGTATTGTCCACAAGAACAACACAGACATTGCCAAAAGCTTTGCTAAATTCTTGGTAAACTGTATCTATGACATCTCTCTGGTCTACTGAATTAGATTGATGTGAAACCCAAAGCATCAGCTTTCCTTTTTACCAGCTTCCTTGTGTATAAACTTGAAATATCATAGGCAGCTCTGTTTGCTATTGCAAAGACGCAACAGGAAAATGTCCTGAGAAGGATGACTAAAATGATTAAGGGGTGAACCAGCTGCCTTATGGGGCCAGGCTACAAAAATCATTCAGCCTGGAAACATGAAGACAGAGATTCTTTGTCCCAAGGGAGGACAGAGAACCAATATATTAGATGACAGAGTCAGGATTCTGAAACATCTCAACAAACTGGAACAATTAGTCAAAGCCAATACAGTGAAATGTTACAGGGAGGAAGGTAAAGAATGATACTTGGTTTAAAAAAAAAAAAAACAATTGTACCTGTACATGGGTGAAGGTGGAAGTGGAGTCTAGGGAGGAAGTATCTTAAAAAGTAGCCAAACAAATTTTACACGAAAAAGACCAGGAAATTTAGAACAAACTGGACTAGATCAACTTTGAATTCTTTTTCCACCACAAGTGTCTTTTGATTTTGTCCTTTGGGAAGATGATTTTAGCAGCTGTTTGAAAGTGGTCTGGAAAGGAGAGATTTGAAGCAATGAGGGAGAATAGTTAGGGGAAGGGAACTCAGATTAGAGGAGTGAAGAGGGAATGGGGGTCAGAATGAAAGTTCAGAAGGAAGGCGCATTTTACCATTCAGTCTTTCCAATCCCTTTAATGCTCGCACACCTCCAGTAAGCAGCTCATGTGATTTGGCTCAGGAACAGGGTAGGTGTTCTGAATATTGCACTTGTGGCTCTAAATCCTCTCCTCTCCTATTCCTTTAATGTCCTAACACTCACTAATCCAAGGATTTGCTCTTTATTACATGTCCTTACCTCATTATTTAAGCACCAGAAATTCCACTTTCTGAACTGCATTCAGCATTAAGGCCAAGCTGGGAGGCTTTTGGACAGAGGGATTTTCTGAGAGCTGCCAATCTTCAATACCAAATAGGTACCAAAAGCATCAGAATTGGGGTTTATTGAACTCTTCCCCATGATCAGAAAAAGGACAGAATGAAAGAAAAAGGAAGGAAAACCATGACAGTCCATTCCTCGTGAATCATTCTTATTACCCTACTTCAACTATTTCCACATTTTTCAGAACCTTTCTGGGGCTTTTCTGAGTCTGATCTCTGGTAGCAGTCAGTCAGTCACCAATCACTTATTAAACATCAATGTAATTCAGTGGACCAGAGAGATGTTATTATCACTTTTTGTAGTGTTTACTATACACTATGTTGGTGTTGGAAATAAAAGAACAAAAACAAAGTAGTATATTCCCTTAAGGAGTTCACATTCTAAAAAGGAGGCAACCTGTATATATGTAGGTAAACACAATATAAAACAAAGGAATGTTTTTGGGTGGGAATAGAAGGAGGAGAGGCACTTTCATCTGAGGAGATCAGGAAAGACCTCTTGCAAAACATAAGCTTTGAAAGAGATTGTAAGAGGTAGAGGTAAGGAATGCAATTATTTATCATGTTATACAATGGCCCTTATTACACAAGGAAGCATACAATATACTGGCAGTTGATTTTGATTCTCAGGATTATTTTAAGGGTGATATCTCTATAGATAAAGATTGGGAGTTTGCTTGGGGTTAGGTCTGGGCCAGGCAAGAAATAGCAAATACTTTATAGTCTACTTTTAGAAAGTACAGAGAAGATTGAAACAGAAAACAAATAGAAATAATGGTGGAGAAATAGATTTGAAACCATAAACTAAACCTACAATACCCTGTATAAAGGTGAAAAAATAAAGAATGAGAGGGTACATAAAAAGGGGGAGGAGAGGAAGATGACAGAGGGGAATATGTTTGTGGCCTAAACAAGTCAAAGGCTAACAACAAAGGCAAACTCTTAGAGACAAGAGAGACTACAGGAGACTGGGCAGAGAGGCAGAGTGGAGATTGAAAAAGGGAGAAACAGACAGGGAGATCTTGTTTCACTAGTGGGAGGTAATAACAATGAAGAAAACTCCCACTGGAGAAAAGGGAGATTGGGCTCTTACAATGGTTAACAACCCATAGCGATTTGGAGTTTAGAGAGAATACTTATTCTGCTTTTGAAAAGGGGGAATCAGAAGCCTGGGATCTCTTAAAAATGTCTTCCTGTCCCGTATTCCAAGGCAGTTTGCTAAGTACTGGAAATACTAAAAGAGATAATGGGTTATTCATACCCTTCAGGAGAAGACATCCTAACAGGGGAGACAACAAGCAAACAAATATACACAAATAAGCCATATAATAGGAAATAATTAACATTGAAAATACTAGAATAAAGCAAGGTTAAGAAAAACTTCCAATATGGACTTGAAGGAATCCAGGGGCTAGAGAAGATGCAATGTTTTGAATTTTACATTTTTCCTCTCTTCCCTCTCTCCTTTTCTCTAACAGAAAGCAATCTAATATAGACTCTACTTGTATATTTGTGCTAAACATAGATCCATACTAATCATGCTGTGAAAGCAGAATCAAATCCAAACAGAAGAACACAATATTAGAGAGAAAAAAACATAATACATAAGACAACTTTAAAAAAATTAAAGATAGTAAAATTAAAGATAGTACGCTTGTTCTGCATTTAAATGCCACAGTTCCTTCTGTGGAAATGGAAGGCACTTTTATGGTATATTTTTTTCATGGAACAGCCAAGGAGGTTAATATTTCTATATTAAACAGTATGTGACATGAAATAAGGTATAAGAAGTCTAGAAGGCTGTAAGAAGTCTAGGAAGCTTAGATAATGTAAGACTTTGGATACCAAACTAAGGATTTTGTATTTGATCTTGGAACTGATAAAAAATCCCTGAAGTTTATCAGGTGTGGTGGGTGGAGGGTAGTCTGGGCCCAGTTGATGTTGCATAATCTAAATTTATATTGGAACCAATCAAAACAGTTGCATAATTTTCTTCACCCTTTGTTCAACAGCATGTGTGATGAACTGAAGATGCCAGAAGTGAAAGTAAGCTATAATTCAGTCTTGACAAGATACAGTCTGTAATATTATAAGAAGTTAAGGGTGGGGAGGGATTCAAGTAGCTGATAGTATCTGTACTTTAGGAAAAGTCACTTTGGCATCTCAATGGAGGATGGATTGGACTGGGAAAAGACTTGAGGTAGGCAGACCTCTACCTACCAGTAGACTATTGCAATAATCTAAGTATAAGGAGAATGGGACTTGTTCCAGGGTGGTGGCAACATCAGAAGAGAGAAGGGGGCTTATTGGAGTGATGCTGCAAAAATGAAATTAGCATGTCTTGGCAACAGATTGGTTATGGAGGGTGAGGATGATAGGCTGCAATTTTAAGGGAATGGGAATTTGTTGAGGCTTTCAACAAGCTGGATGTTTGGATGGTGTGAGGCAGAAATATATGATTTCAATTTTGGACATATTGAGGTTAAGATGTCATTGGATATATAGTCTGAGATGTCTGAAAGACATTTGGAGATTGAGACTGCAAGTTAGTAGAGAAGGTAGGGCAGGATAGGTAGGTTTGAGAATCATCAACATAAAGATGATAATTCCATTGGAGCTAATAAAATCAACAAGTATAATATCATATCGAAGAAGAGAAGAGAAGAGGGCCCAGGACAGAAACTATTGAGATATCTACTGTTAGAGGACATGGCTTAAATGAAGGTCCAATAAAGGAGATGGAGTTGGAGTGGTCAGATACATAGTACGAGACCCAGAGGAGAATGATTTCTATAAAACAAAGAAGAGAACATCAAGAAGGGGTTGATTAACAGTATGAAAGGCTACAAAGAGATCAAGAAAAATGAAGACAGATAAAATTATTGGATTTGATAGTTTAAAGATAATTGACAATTTTAGAGAGAGCAGTTTGGGTGCAAAGATAAGGTTGGAAACCAGATTACAAATGATTAAGCAAAGAGTGAGGGGAACAGCTAGGTGACACAGTGGATAGAGCATCAGCTCTGGAGTCAGGAAGATGTGTTCAAATCTAGACTTAGACACTCAATACTTACTTAGCTGTGTGACTGGAGAAGTCATTTAACTCCAATGCCTTGCAAAAAGCAACATAAAAAAGCAGCAAGTGAGAAGACAGAAAGTTGAGCTACCTTTGTAGATGTTATTCTAAAAGAGTTTTTTACCCACCAAGGCTAGAAGGATAATAGGATGATAGGGACTGAAGAATCAGGTGAGAGTTTTTTGACAATGGGGAGACATAGACATATTTGTAATGTGGTAGGGAAGAAGCCAGTTGATACAGAGAGACTTAAGATAAGTGACAGAGTGGGGGAGAATGAGCTGGCAGTCTGTTGGAGGAGATGGAATGGAATGTGATCTTTTGTGCCCGTAGAGGGGTTAGCCATAGTAAAGGGTAAGGTCATCTCTTTGTATGAGACAGGAGGGAGCAAGATAGTGACAGAAGATATCTGAGTGATATGAAATAAGGAAAAGGAGAAAAGAGGGAGCTCGTGGTCATTGAACCATTTTTCCTCATTGAAATATGAGACAAACTTCTCATCTGAGAGTTTGAGGGGAAAGGAAGCCATGAGAAGTTTGAAGAGGGGTGAAAATGTTTAGAAAAGTCAATGTAGAGAACAGTATAGTGAACTGATAAGTGAGGCATAGTAGGATTGCCTGGTAGCAATGAGGGGTAGTTGAAGTTATGTAACATAAATATTAGAGTGAATCCAATCAGAAGAGTAGCATGATTTTCTCCACACTTTATTCAGCATCATGTGCACTAAGGTGAAGGTGGAAAATGGTAGAAGCAAATCCAAGATTCAGGCTTGGTTGGATGCAATCAGCAGTGTGATAAAAGGTGGGCTGGGGAGAGATTTAAGAGGAGACAGCATAGAATTGAACAGTTCACCAATTAGGTAAGATGAAGAAAAAGAGTAGAGAGTGGCTAGTGTAGGGGACCTAAAAGTGAAGTGAGATGTTGAAGGATTAGAAGTCACAATGTGTTGTATGGCCTTGGGCAAGCCACTTAATCCTATTTGCCTTGCAAAATCCTAAAAAAGAGTCACAAAGTGGATGAAGAGCAGGATTTAAGAGAAGGTGGAGGGAGATGAGGAAAATGAATGAATTATTGTCAAATATTGGGAATTTTTGAAAATAGAAATGATGTACTTGTAAGTTTGGGCAAAATCAAGAGTATGACCAATGTTTATGTGTGACTGAAGTGGATTTGGGGAACTGAAGAAGTAGGTTGAGGAACTGAATGGTTAGGTTGTTTGAGGGTTAGTCAACATATGTGCTAGAGTCCCCTATCATGAGCATTGCAGTTGGGGAGAAAAGACAAATTATGCACCAGATACTGAACTCATTGAGGAAGGAAGAGTAAGGATTTGGAAGTCTATAGAAAAAACTATTAGGATTTTGATTGATTGGTAGATATGAAATGACAACCTTAAAGGAAGAGAAATACTGAGTAATGAAATTAAGGGAGAAAACCTGGAAGTGGAAATGGGAAACAAGGAGTATTCCAACACTCTCAGCTTGACTGAGGAGGTAAATTGAATGAATGAAAATGCAGTCAGTACTGGAAAGGTTGGCCTGGGATCTGGTGTTATTAGGAAAGAGTCATCACACTTCCAGTGGGTAAAGAGGCAAAGGATGAGAGCAAATTACTTTAAGAAATTTAAATCTATGGCTATATTTTAAACACATGTCAAGTCAATTCTGTTGTCCAATTTATATTAGCATTAAGTAAAAATCTTCTGGAGACCAGGAAGAGCAGAGCTCAGCCCTTCTTTAAGGGCAGTTTAATTACCACTTTAACCTGTAACATTTTTTTAAAATGTTAAAGATCAGAGGAAACTGGATATAATACATTAATGAAGTGCAACCATATTGAAACCTGAAAATGATAAGAAAAGACTAAAAATAAGATAAGGCAACACATTTAGTAAAATTGCTACAGTTTTATGATGATATAGAAATGACATTGGAAGGGAATCAGAGAAATTTATAGAATCTCAGAGTAGGCAATCTCTGAAGATCAAAGGAACTCCATTCATTCTAAGAGAGCCTATTTTACTTTTGAGTAGCTCTAATTATTAGGAAAATTATCCTTACCTTGCTTAATTTGCTCCTTTGCTACTTCCACCTATTATTCTAAATTTTCTCCTCTAGGACCAAATAGAAGAATTCGAATTCTTCTTTTACTTAAATACTTTTTATACTTTTGAAGGTGGTCATGTCCTACCTTAATCTTATCATCTTTAGGTTAAATACTCCTAGTTCATTCTATTGCTACTCAAAAAACATAAATTTGAATACTCTTGCTTTCCCAGTCATACGCCTCCAAATATGCTCCATCTTGTCATCGTTAAGCTGTGGTAGAAGGCAACCAGAAATACTGTATAACTTCAGATGGGTTCAGACTAGGGGTAGACTATCTATGATAAATACAATTTTCCTGTTCTCTCTGAATTGCTTCTGGGATGACTTCTTGTTGATTCAGTCTCTTCTCCATCCGCCAATGCAGTATGGGGATAGCTTTATGCAAAGGCAGTATCTTCTTTAATCTCTGTCTACTTTATTTCTGTCCATGGTTAGTTTTATCTTCTACAATGATTCTTACAGAATCCTTGGCTTATTTCCAAAACAGGAAATGGTTCATTTCCTTTTCAAATTGTTCAGAAAGATTTACTCCAGGAGATGGGCCAGGATAAAAATTCTTGTTACTTGCATTCATATATGTGCACTGGAGCAGATGTATCCCCCCCACTCCCCCCACTCCCTGACCTCTGCTCTTGGGCTTTTCCATATCAATAGTTCATAAGAAGTTGTTGAAGATGTCCATATAAATATATCAAAACTAAGAAAGAGATGTAAGTCTGTGAAATCACTACTCTAAAATAATCATTCTAAGAATGGCTAGAGTACTCTCAGAGGGATGCGGCAGTGCTTTTTTTTTTAAATAAGGAATGAATACCTAATCATTTTTGACATTCCTAATTTTAGCATTGACATTACTACTATCCACTTTACATTCATTTATATAATATAATCATCACAACTATCCCAGGAGATAGGTAGCACAACATTAGCATTTCTTTTGTACAAATGAGAAAACTGAGGCTCAGAGAGATTAAGTGATTTTCCTAGACTAATTTAACCTCTAACTAGTATAGACAAGATTTGAGAATACAGAATTTTCTGATCTCAAATTTAGTGTGCCACATAATTGGTGATTACAGATTTATCAATCAATCAATTAACCAATAAACATTTATTAAGTGCCTACTATGTGACAGGCATTGTTTTAGGCATTACAGTTACAAACGCAAAAAAAATAATTCCTACTCTGAAGGAGCTTCAGAGATTACAAATATATATATTTTAATAGATGGAAAACTATATAAAATAAATTTGCAAATATTTGGGAATATATATATGGGAAAAATCTACAAGATAGGGAAAGAGGACAAAATTAGATAAGATCAAAACTAGCTCAGGGTACTTTATTTTACCTTTTTTTTTCCTTTTTCTTTACACAACTGTTGATGCTGAAATGTATAATGGAAAGAACACTGTATAGATCTGCAGCAAGGAGGCCTGAATTCAAGTCTCCATTATGACATTAGACATATTACCCTGGTTAAGTCATTTAAACTCAGCCTCAATTTTCCCATTTGTAAAATGGAGATAATAACCTGTACTACTTTGTCTTTTAGGACTGTTGTGAAGAAAGTAATTTATAACTCTTAATGTGCTATAGAAATATGAGCTATTATTATTTCAAAAAATCATAAATACAAAAGACCTTGTAAGAGACTGTGTAGCCCAATATTTCCTTCATTGGAAGGATCACTTTTTCTGCCTTCTTGACTGATGGCTGTATAACTTTTACTTGAATAACTCCAATGACAGGGAGTTTACACCTTCAAGATCCAACAAAATCATTTCAGCAAACAATTAGAGAGTGCCTACCTTGTCAAGAGAGCCCATAAAATATACCATTCCCCTTTTGAACAGCTTCAATTGGTAATGAATATTTCCTACATGTAGATGAAATTTGCCTCCTTTTAATTTTCACATACTGGTCCCAGATATACCCTTCAGAGAAATAAGGATATCTGCTTCCTCATCTTCCAGACTGGTCTTCAAATACCTGAAGGTGCTATGATATCCTCTCCAAGATATATATAAAGATGAAATTATATTGTAAAAGTGTGCTGAGTTTAAGACATGGCTCTGACATTAACTTAACCAGATGTATTTGGCCAGTTATTTTATCTCTTTGGGTCCCTCTTTTCATACCTGTAAAAAGACAACAACATTTGAATTTTACTGTATGCTCTTGTTAGCCAAGATTTTACTGAACTGTCTCTAACCTGGTAGGACAAAGCAGGCCAGAGACAGAGTGATAGTAAATCAGCAATTTATTAATTGTTTTATTTGTAAGAAACCAATTTACAAATCATGGGATTACTCCATTCCTTGGAACAATCTCTTGCTATTGGGGAGCCAGATAAGTTTATCATAAGTGGGAAGGTTGATCACAGAACAATCAGATTTGGGGCTTGAGTGGTCTTCCCAGGACAAGCCTACCATGCAGGACAATATAAAGATTATATCACTTGTAACCATCCCAACAGAAATCCACTGGGAATGGTTAGGTTGATTATGTAATTTTGAGTTGTATAGTACAGAACAGAACAGGGCTGATCCACTTCACTTAACATAGGCAAAAAAAGAATGCAGGACTTGTCAAGAGTAAAATAAATTACTACTTTGTTTTCAGTTTCCCACGCCCAGAGTCTGCCTGTGAAAAGGATCTCTAGAAACTAGATTATTTTTATTAAACTCATTACATGTATCTTATTAATCAATATAAAATCATAACTCTTGGCGCTCCTACCTTGTAACAATTTCATGGAAGTGGGTATTATTAAATGAACCTCTCAGATTTCCATTTCCTTGTCTACAAAATAAGACTGGCCCAGATGAGCATTCTCAGCTCTGTTTCTGCGATGCAGGGGCACATTGTTTGACCTAGCTGGGTAGAAGAATATCTGCTCACCAAAGCCCTGAGAAAACTGCCCATATCTTGACTGTGGATGACCCCACCTAGAGCTGCTATTGTTTCTTCTAATGAAAAGCAAAGACTTGTTCAGGAGAATGTGAGCAGCCTCAAGTTGATCAGAGAGAGAATAGGGGAAGAAAGACTTGCTAGATATGTAACCTATATAAGATTGCTTATCTTCTCAAGGTTGGAGGGGGAAGGGATGGGGTAATAGAATTTGGAATTCCAAACTTTAAACAACAAATATTAAAAATTTGTATTAACATGTAATTGGTGGGCGGCTAGGTGGCGCAGTGGATAAAGCACCAGTCCTGGAATCAGGAGTACCTGGGTTCAAATCCGGTCTCAAACACTTAATAATTACCTAGCTGTGTGGCCTTGGGCAAGCCATTTAATTCCATTTGCCTTGCAAAAAAACCCCCATGTAACTGAGGAAAATAAAATATAATTATATGTATATATGTATACACAACAATGAAAGACTACTTAGTTTTAGGTATGATGGCAATTCCAATGTGGTTTTAAGGGAAAAGAGTGGGTTAACTGGTAAGGATTTAATCAGTAGTACTTAGTAGCTGAATAAATTTAAGAAATAAGGGAATGGGGTCAATCAAAAATCATTTGAGGCTTGTAAACATGAGAGATGTGGTACAATTATAGGGCTATTGACAGAAACTGGATGAAGACCTGAAGAGAAAGGACAATGAGCTAATTTGGGAAATAAGTTAGTTTGAAATGCCAATGGAATAAGAAATTACAGACTCTCTGCCACCTAGGTGAGAAAACCACTTGATAAACTTTAAAGTCCTTATAGATAAATGTTATAATCATTATTGCATTTTGTATAATTCAAGATGCAGGCTTCAGGGTCAAAAGAAAAGTCAGAGATGGACTTACAGGTCTGTCTATGGATCATCTGCATAGTGGGAATAACTGTATTTGAAGCCATGGAAATGAATGTAACCAAGAAAATGATCACTTAGAAAGAGAGTGTAAAGAGAGAAGAAAAGTGGGCCAACGATAGATTTTTTTTTTGGAGGGGAATATCCCTATTCAGGAGGATGGGAAAGAAGGAAAGAAGCATTTTTATTAAGTGGCTATTATGTGGAGGCAGTGTGCTAAGCATTTGACAAATACAGTCAGTTCTGCTTTAAAGCTTGTTTGAAAATGTGACTGTGTTCCAATGTAACTGATATTTCAGGGAATAGTTTGAGCATAATTCAAATTTCAAGTTTGACTATAAGTTTGACCATAAGAAAGAGCAAAAATATTTCACAAAAATGTATCACTTCTCCATAATTCACAAGTCACAACCTTTACCCATTTTCACAAAGAAATTTCAGGTCTTTTTCAAGGTACAGTGTCATTTTTTATTATATATTTTTGATGCATAGGCACTATGGAAGGAGAAGAGATAGTACCCACATAGAACATCCATCCTCTCTCCCCACATTCTATCTGAAGTTGAGGCCTACCACAACCTAGGGTAAAGCAGAACTAACAGTATTACATCAGTTGTCTCTCGGAACAACCATGGGAGATAGATGCTTTCATGTTCTGCATTTTAAAATTAAAGAAACTGAGACAAACAGGTTAAGTGACTTCCCCAGTGTCACACAGTGAAGTAGTGTGAAAATGAATTTGAACTCAGGTCTTCCTGACTCTAGACCCAGCATTCTATCAATCTAACTACATCTAAAGGAGTTAGGAAGAACACTAGAGTAGATGCAGAAAGGGGACCTAGTTTAATTTCACCCACTGATTGGTTCCATCCCTCCTCTCTTCCATAACTACCAATCCATCTTAGAGGAGACATTTGAATTTTAACCCTAGGTAACTTGACTTGATTGATTATTGTTCTTCATAATTGAAGAAGACCATGACATCAGATGAGTGATGGCATGACTTCACATTGTATTGATTCTATTGAGGGGAATGTTGTGGAAAGATATCCTTCTCACTACCTTTTCCATAATTGTCATTGCTCCAAGTCCTGATCTAGTAGGAAACAGGACTCTGATGATAGTCTGGATCCTCCTTAGCCATTTGGATTTGAGTCCTTCCCATATTAGTGAAGCCCCGTGGTATTTCAGCAATGCCAGTCAGAACACCAATTTGATGATTTTTTCAGCAACAACTTTGCTATAATACGGCATAACTAACCATCTTGAATTTTTGAAAATGCAGTATAGCTAACCTGTCTCGCGACTTTCTGCCCATGCTTGGCTGATGATTCTTCTGTGTCCAGGATTCACACGATTAATAACTCTGGATACTGTTTTTCAGCCCAGATAGGATATTGACTTTACTTCCACCTACAACTGCTTCTCTTTTTTGTAACACCAAAGAAGATGAAGGAAACCAAATTTCATTTCCAGGCAGATGTCACCATCTACTTAGGCCTAATAGAATGAACTCAGTTGGAGAATCTATCATGTGGGGAAGATACTACCTGACTAGCAACAACTGAACCACCTCTGCCTTAAAAGCTCTTGGGAGAAAAGAGATGGTTGAAAGTACAATTTCCTTTCACATTAGTCAAGGCAAAGAGACTTTGAAAGAGCCCTACCTATGGAAGCAGAGGTGCTGGGTTCAAATTCTTGTTTTACTTACTACCTTTGTGACCTTGGGTGAGAACTTTCTGCTCTCTGAGTCACTTTTGTAAAATTAGGGTATTAGATCAAGCCACCTCCAATTTCCTTTCCATTTTTTTAGGTTTTTGCAAGGCAAATGAGGTTAAGTGGCTTGCCCAAGGCCACATGGCTAGGTAATTATTAAGTGTCTGAGGTCTGATTAGAACTCAGGTACTCCTGACTCCAGGGCTAGTGCTCTGTCCACTGCACCACCTAGCTGCCCCTTCCTTTCCATTTCTAAATACTACAATACTGATCCTATGATTCCTACTAGGTTGGAAATCATAGTGGAACACAACTCCCTATTGGGAGATTTGAGAACTTTGTTCTAAGGTTTTGAGGATCTCATTGTAAGCTGAGACCGAAAACTGGCAAATCGTCTGACAGGGATGAAGTCAGATAAAATTATTTAAACTCTGTGCTTCAGTTTCCTTGTCTGTAAAATAAGAGAATTGGATTCATTGTCTTTTAAGATCTTTTTTTTTAGTTCTAAACCTATTATCTTGGGACCTTAAAAAGTGATGCTAGATGAGGTTAGACTCTGAGCCTTGTAAGTATAAACAGCAAGACTTAAATTCCTTTATGGGGGGGCATGAGAGCACTTCAAATACCTGAATTCATCTATTAGTTCATATTTATTAAGGACCTGTTTTGAACTAGCAAAACAGGGATACTTTGCTAAATGCTAAGGATGTAAAGAAAGGCAAATAACAATCCTTGCTTTCAAGGAGTTCATAGTCTAATGAAGGAGAAAACAACTGTGTATAAAGCTGTATACAGAAAAATGGGAAATGCTCAATAGTGGGAAGGTAACAACATTAAAGTGGATCAGAAAACGTTTCTTGTAATTGGTGGGATTTTCTCTGGGACTTGAAGAAAACATAGGAAATTATAAAGTAGAGATAGAATGTTTTGGAGATCCAGGACATATGGATGGTCTTGTTCAAGGCACAATAAAGAGACCAGTGTCAATGGATTGCAGAATTAGAGTGGATTAGGTTTAACATCCCCTGTTCCTTCAACTGATCTAGGTAAAACATATCTACCAGATTGAGGATGTCCCTGTTCATTTAAACTGCTTGATTTTTAACTTTTTGGCAGATGGTAGGGTAGAACTAAAACAAAAACAAAAACTCCAACAACTCAAAAAGAAGTTAAGAAACTTTGGTGTAGATGATCTCTAAGGTCTATCTATATATGAAATATTATAATTCCATGTGTCTATGTATGTAGAATTTGTGGGATACACAGTACAGGTCCTGTGAACCCTGGCCAACAATTAATCAGTGTGAGATTTACTAGTGGTTTAGCAGCCATGCCCAAAGAAAGTCTGACAAATAATAACCCAATTTTCTCTTAACATGCCCCAAAAGGCAAGTTGCCAAGTCACCCCCAGCTGTAGGCGAGACACTAGGTAAGCATCCCCTAAACTTGCATAACTTTGTTCCCCAAAGACCTGAAAACATTTTCCAGCTATGAGTCAAATCCTGTTGCAGTCTCTAAGGGAGTCTTTCCATTGTTTTCTTTTACTGGAATTTTGTCACGTTAGAGGTTGTTCAGAATCAGTGTGGTTGCCATTGACTGGCATGGACAGCTCTGAAAATCAAAGAGAAGTATGTCCCAGGACTGCTGTAAAGAAATTGCTTTGTGATCCTTAAGGTGTATAAAAGTAGGAAATATTGTTATTCTTGTCATTTTCATACCTCTACAAAAGGCTGCACTGAAGCATGGAGGACTGTGAGCTCTTTACAGCCCAGAAAGCCTAGAATATCATTGGAAATTCATGGACTCATTGAAGCCACTTGTCAGCTATGTGACCTTAGGTCACAAAAAAATACAACAAAGATTTATCAAGTGTCTCTTGGGAGCTAAAACCACAGGACAATTCTTATTTCCCTTTGTAGGTTTCAATTTTCTCATCCATAACATAAAGGATTTAGCCTGGATGATTTCTAAGATCCTTGTCAATTTTAAAAATCAAAAAAGGTCATACACATAAAAATGTTTTGCAGACCTTAAGGTTCTATGTAAACTATGTAAACTGTCAGTTCTTCTCCACCACCACCACCATTAGTTATCATCCTGAAAGACCTACCAAGCTACAGACACTTCATATATAGGCCCAGTGATAGTATGTCTGTTTGTTGTCCAAAGACTAGCTTGACTAAGTTCTAAAAGGGTCATGATAAGAATTCTGGCCATCAGTTGATGGTTTTTGGGGTTTTTGACTCATTGTAACCCACAAGGTCCATTCACTAAGAACTGGGGAAGGATTAACTCTTGGTATTAACTCCTAAGGTATTATTAAAATTTAGATTTCCATTATAATTATATTATTAGTATTAGAATTTGACCTGATCCATGAAAATGAATGAATCCCAGTTATCTTTATAGCATCTTGTGGTGGAGAGGGTAGATACTTCTATTTTGTAGGTAGAAAAAATAAAGCAAAAGTCCAAGATCATATTTGGTTAGATTCCAAGTAGGGCATATATTTGCTCATTCTTCATATCTCCTCTTGGGGTTATCTTTCCTTTTTCTGTGGGTTTTTTTTTTGGCTTTCTTTGTTGGTTTTTATGAGGCAGTGTAGTTAAGTGATTTGCCCAAGGTCACACAGCTAGTTAGCATTAAGTGTCTGAGGTCTCTATCCACTGTCCCACTTAGCTGCCCCTTCTGTTTTCTTCCTTGTTAATAAAGTAGGAAGAAGGATGTAAAAACAAAGTCAAAGAACAGGGAAACTAGTGATTTTTTTTTACAATTAGCAAAGGCATCTGGTACCTAAATCCATTCCAGAGTTAGAGGGCAAATGATCATTGGAAAGATTTGTCTAGAAATCTCAGGTGTCAATTAGCAGGGACCCTACTTCTAGCTAGCATGCGAAAGTGGAAATCAGCCACAGTTGTAGGAGTCCACAATTTGACAGGTGTCACTGAAACAGTAAGATGAATGTTATAACTTTTGTACACTGATCAGGCTGGAAATATAAGCCCAGCAGTGAAGTGGAAAATGCCAGCAGCCACAATAAAGAAGCAATGCTTTAGACAATCACCTCCTCAGTACACCCTAGATTTTATCTCCTTATCTAGCATGGACCTCACAGTCTGAGTCTTTACTTTAGTGATTGATTTTCCTGTTCATCTTAACTGATTGCTTTTCAGCTCTTGCAGATTCCTTGCATCCAACCTAGCTTGATTTTTTTCCTTCATGTTTGCTTAGCTCCTGATTCAGAATCTCTTCTTTCACTCCCAGACAAGAACTGGCTTCCTCATTTGGGAATTTGCCTAATTACTAATACTGATCTACTCTACACACTACAGGCTATGACAAAAGGTGGATTCTACTTCAAGAGCTGTATCCATTCTTCCAATTGCCTTACTTGAACTTTAGTTCATAATGAATCACAACTGAGAAACCCTTTTCAAAAGACAAATTGTACTTTGTGTTCTTTTGCTAAGAGGCTTCTAACATATACAAGACAATTAAGCTGAAAGCAGTGGGGACTGCCAGCCTATATTTTCCATTAACAAATTGAGCAATGCAATTTATTTGTCTTACAAGTAATTATCAAGGGGACCAAATTAACTAAATTGAAACACCCCATAAGCAAGCTAAAGTTAGCTGACAAGCAGAGATACTATAATATTTGGAATCTTAGCTCTGGGTAAAATAGTTAGCAGGGAGAAGACAGTACTGGATAACAAAACAGAAGAGGAACAATACTGATAGCCACTCATAATTTCATAGTAATTTCAAATTTATTAAGGACTTTCCTTAAAAAATCACAGGAAATTATTAATAAAAGAATTATTATCTTCATTTAAGTATGAGTAGACCAAGGCTCACAGGGGTTAAAGGACTTGCCCATAGACACACAAGTAAATATATGATCCAAAGTTTGAATACTGTCCTCCTTTCTTTAAGTCTAGTGATTAGTATATCATACCCAACAGCCTGTGAGAAGGAAGTGAAGGCGGGGGGGGGGGGGTGTGTGTGAAATAAAATGGGAGGAAAAGGGAAGAGGTGGGAGAAATATGGAAGAGAAGGTGAGGGAGAGGCTGCTGTGGGAATAATGAATCATTATTGGTCATGAGAGTTTGGAGAACAAGGGAGAACTATATCAACTGCCCTTCCCCTATAAGGAATGAATCATAGAATCTTAGATTTAGTAGGGAGGGGGCTCTCAAGGGCATACAGTGCAAGCTATTCTAGAACAATATTACCATAGCATCCTTGATACTTAATTATCTACTCTTTGCTTGAAGGACTCTAGCTACAGACAATTTGTTCCCTAAAGAGGTAACCCATTTGACCTTTGGATAACTTAAATTCTTAGCAGGGAAGCCAGACAGCACAGTGGATAGAGTACAAGGCAAGACCTGAATGTCTTAACTTCCTGAGAGTGGTTTGTAATAACTAAACTGGGGCTGAGGAATTCCTTTTTAGAAGCCTTTGGGGACCAGCTTTTGGTCTCTAAACATACTTTCTTGTATGATTTGTAAAGCTGGCTATATGTTTTCTGTTATCCCGGATCACTTTTCAGACTTGAAGTCCCACCTGGGTCATTAGAATTGCTTGCTTGAGAATTTGATATTCAGTCATTTCAGTCACAGTTTATGTCAAAGATACTGGAGTGTTCTACTATTTCCTTCTCCAGCTCATTTTACAGATGAGGAAATTGAGGCACACAAACATAAGCCACTTGCCCAGGGTCACACAGCTAGCAGGTGTTTGAGGCTGGATTTGAACTCAGGAAGATGAGTCTTCCTGACTCCAGTCTTGGCGTTTTGTCTACTGTGCCACCTGTGTCCAACAATCCCTCCTTCTGTTCTGCCAGTTGGCAATAAAAAGTAGTAGAAAAACCTATTGTCTGGGAATATTCTCATCTTAGTTGTGCTCCTTGGACAGCTAAGTGGTGCAGTGAATAGAACATTGAGCCTAGAGTCAGGAAGAGCTGAGTTCAAATTTGATCTCAAACACTGTTAGCTGTTACTTGTGTGATCCTGGGCAAGTCACTTTTAACCCTGTTTGCCTCAGTCTCCTCATCTGTAAAATGAACTGGAGAAGAAAATGGCAAACTGCACTAGTATCTTTACTAAGGAAACTCAAATGGAGTCAATTAATTCAGAAATGACTGAACAATAGCATCAAATTGTGCTCCTTTCTCTAGAAGACTATTTCATTTCTTGGAGCCTTTCCTCTTCTGAAAATTTTAGGG